>NC_090728.1:30147243-30210383 GCF_036898095.1 Palaemon carinicauda
CATTCGCTTGGGTAGCAGATGCTAAATATGAGCCTAAGAGAGTTAGTGAAGAGGCAAGGGATTATTCTAGAAGAGAGACCTTGACCAACGAGATTTTCAACGGGACATATACTTGCGCGATATGCTTGGAAACTATCGGTCGAAGGAATCCAATATGGGCTTGCCAGGGCTGTTACTCAATGTTGCACATGCGATGTGCTCGTACTTGGTCTAAAGCATCCAAGTCAGAGACAGGGTGGAACTGCCCCTATTGCAACAATGAGATATCTCATTCTCTGCCTCTCGAGTATGTCTGCTACTGTGGCAAATTGAAGAATCCAATCTATACCAAGTTCTTTGATACTCCGCATTCTTGTGAAGAGGTATGCCAAAAACCTCGTCTATACAATGGCATTAAATGCAATCATAAATGCAATGTACTTTGTCACCCAGGGCCCTGTGATTCCTGTTATGCATGCGTCAACGCCTCGTGCTACTGCGGATCCACTACAAAATATGTCAGATGCAAAAATCGCTTCTTTTCTTGTAAAAATATTTGTAACAAATTAATTAACGGCGGAAGAAGTAAATGCCAACAATATTGCCATGAAGGTCGCTGTGTAGAACAATATTGCCAAGAGGTTCCCGCTGAAGACTCCCAGACAATACACACTCTGCAGAAAGATGGAAATAATGAAACCAAAAATAAAAAAAATATATGGAAACCCTTCGTAATGAAAAAAAAATTAGAACAAATAAACGAGGAAGAAAAGGAGCCTCAAGGATGTGGGGCACTGATAGAAGATAATACAGAAAATGGGGATCACCTTATTCCTTCAGTAGTAATGGAAGAAAATCTTGAAAAGAATCAAAATAATGGTACACTTTGCAGAGAATATGGAGAGGATAAGAGAGACTCAGATATGGTGCATCCAAAAACTGTGAACGAACCAATCAACTTAGAAATAGGAAATGGGAATAAAGTTGAAAATACCAAAAGAAACAAAACTAAATGGAAGCCCTTGAATTGGGCAACAGAAAATGAAAAGAAGAGAGGTACAGAATTTGAGAACAATTGTTGGAGAAGACAGAACACGATTAAAGAAAATAAAAAGTATAGTAAAAATACGGAAAAAAAAATAAACATAGAAAAAGAGCATAAAGTTGAAAATGAGGAAACAGAAACAACCAAAACAGAATGGAATCCATTCGCTTGGGTAGCAGATGCTAAATATGAGCCTAAGAGAGTTAGTGAAGAGGCAAGGGATTATTCTAGAAGAGAGACCTGGAATTTGGCAACAGAAAATGAAAAGAAGAGAGGTACAGAAGTGGAGAACAATTGTTGGAGAAGACAGAACACGATTAAAGAAAATAAAAAGTATAGTAAAAATACAGAAAAAAAAATAAACATAGAAAAAGAGCATAAAGTTGAAAATGAGGAAACAGAAACAACCAAAACAGAATGGAATCCATTCGCTTGGGTAGCAGATGCTAAATATGAGCCTAAGAGAGTTAGTGAAGAGGCAAGGGATTATTCTAGAAGAGAGACCTTGACCAACGAGATTTTCAACGGGACATATACTTGCGCGATATGCTTGGAAACTATCGGTCGAAGGAATCCAATATGGGCTTGCCAGGGCTGTTACTCAATGTTGCACATGCGATGTGCTCGTACTTGGTCTAAAGCATCCAAGTCAGAGACAGGGTGGAACTGCCCCTATTGCAACAATGAGATATCTCATTCTCTGCCTCTCGAGTATGTCTGCTACTGTGGCAAATTGAAGAATCCAATCTATACCAAGTTCTTTGATACTCCGCATTCTTGTGAAGAGGTATGCCAAAAACCTCGTCTATACAATGGCATTAAATGCAATCATAAATGCAATGTACTTTGTCACCCAGGGCCCTGTGATTCCTGTTATGCATGCGTCAACGCCTCGTGCTACTGCGGATCCACTACAAAATATGTCAGATGCAAAAATCGCTTCTTTTCTTGTAAAAATATTTGTAACAAATTAATTAACGGCGGAAGAAGTAAATGCCAACAATATTGCCATGAAGGTCGCTGTGTAGAACAATATTGCCAAGGGGTTCCCGCTGAAGACTCCCAGACAATACACACTCTGCAGAAAGATGGAAATAATGAAACCAAAAATAAAAAAAATATATGGAAACCCTTCGTAATGAAAAAAAAATTAGAACAAATAAACGAGGAAGAAAAGGAGCCTCAAGGATGTGGGGCACTGATAGAAGATAATACAGAAAATGGGGATCACCTTATTCCTTCAGTAGTAATGGAAGAAAATCTTGAAAAGAATCAAAATAATGGTACACTTTGCAGAGAATATGGAGAGGATAAGAGAGACTCAGATATGGTGCATCCAAAAACTGTGAACGAACCAATCAACTTAGAAATAGGAAATGGGAATAAAGTTGAAAATACCAAAAGAAACAAAACTAAATGGAAGCCCTTGAATTGGGCAACAGAAAATGAAAAGAAGAGAGGTACAGAAGTGGAGAACAATTGTTGGAGAAGACAGAACACGATTAAAGAAAATAAAAAGTATAGTAAAAATACAGAAAAAAAAATAAACATAGAAAAAGAGCATAAAGTTGAAAATGAGGAAACAGAAACAACCAAAACAGAATGGAATCCATTCGCTTGGGTAGCAGATGCTAAATATGAGCCTAAGAGAGTTAGTGAAGAGGCAAGGGATTATTCTAGAAGAGAGACCTTGACCAACGAGATTTTCAACGGGACATATACTTGCGCGATATGCTTGGAAACTATCGGTCGAAGGAATCCAATATGGGCTTGCCAGGGCTGTTACTCAATGTTGCACATGCGATGTGCTCGTACTTGGTCTAAAGCATCCAAGTCAGAGACAGGGTGGAACTGCCCCTATTGCAACAATGACATATCTCATTCTCTGCCTCTCGAGTATGTCTGCTACTGTGGCAAATTGAAGAATCCAATCTATACCAAGTTCTTTGATACTCCGCATTCTTGTGAAGAGGTATGCCAAAAACCTCGTCTATACAATGGCATTAAATGCAATCATAAATGCAATGTACTTTGTCACCCAGGGCCCTGTGATTCCTGTTATGCATGCGTCAACGCCTCGTGCTACTGCGGATCCACTACAAAATATGTCAGATGCAAAAATCGCTTCTTTTCTTGTAAAAATATTTGTAACAAATTAATTAACGGCGGAAGAAGTAAATGCCAACAATATTGCCATGAAGGTCGCTGTGTAGAACAATATTGCCAAGAGGTTCCCGCTGAAGACTCCCAGACAATACACACTCTGCAGAAAGATGGAAATAATGAAACCAAAAATAAAAAAAATATATGGAAACCCTTCGTAATGAAAAAAAAATTAGAACAAATAAACGAGGATGAAAAGGAGCCTCAAGGATGTGGGGCACTGATAGAAGATAATACAGAAAATGGGGATCACCTTATTCCTTCAGTAGTAATGGAAGAAAATCTTGAAAAGAATCAAAATAATGGTACACTTTGCAGAGAATATGGAGAGGATAAGAGAGACTCAGATATGGTGCATCCAAAAACTGTGAACGAACCAATCAACTTAGAAATAGGAAATGGGAATAAAGTTGAAAATACCAAAAGAAACAAAACTAAATGGAAGCCCTTGAATTGGGCAACAGAAAATGAAAAGAAGAGAGGTACAGAATTTGAGAACAATTGTTGGAGAAGACAGAACACGATTAAAGAAAATAAAAAGTATAGTAAAAATACGGAAAAAAAAATAAACATAGAAAAAGAGCATAAAGTTGAAAATGAGGAAACAGAAACAACCAAAACAGAATGGAATCCATTCGCTTGGGTAGCAGATGCTATATATGAGCCTAAGAGAGTTAGTGAAGAGGCAAGGGATTATTCTAGAAGAGAGACCTGGAATTTGGCAACAGAAAATGAAAAGAAGAGAGGTACAGAAGTGGAGAACAATTGTTGGAGAAGACAGAACACGATTAAAGAAAATAAAAAGTATAGTAAAAATACAGAAAAAAAATAAACATAGAAAAAGAGCATAAAGTTGAAAATAAGGAAACAGAAACAACCAAAACAGAATGGAAACCAAAAATAAAAAAATGGAAACCCTTCGTAATGAAAAAAAGATAACTTAATAACTAGAAAATATTAAGTATTCTTACAAACAAAAAAATCTGAAAAAATGAAAAAAAAAACTAAAAAATTCAAAAAAATATAAAAAAAAATGTATAGTTTTGAGTGAAATAGTTTTTATTTAATACCTATTGACAGGCTGACACTTGATGCCTAGTGAATTCCAAAGACTTCACAAAGTAGGGAGAATAATCTACAAGATATATTAAGCAGCAGGGAGAAGTCTCTACAAGATGGATTCAGCAGAAGGACGACGCCATACTTGTTCTAGTATGCATCGTTCCTTGACAAAGATTCACCTGTACTGTCTCTTTGTCAAGTGGACAAATGCACAACAAACAAGTATGACGTCTTCTACTATGCTATCTCCCCTCACAAAGATTACAGTGGACTAAAGAGAAGTCACTATAAAATGGAATTAGTAAGGAAAGAAAGTCTCTACAAGATGGTCTCGGTAGAAAGAAGTCTCTTAAGGATGGACTTAGTAAAGAGAAGGTCTCTATAGATTGACTCAGTAGAGGAAAGAAGTCTCTACAAGATGGCATCAGCAGAGGGACGAAGCCATACTTGTTCTTGTATGCAGTGTTCCTTGACAAAGATTCACTTGTACTGTCTCTTTGTCAGGTGGACAAATGCAAAACAAACGTCTGACTTCTTCCAGTATGCTATGTTCCCCCAAAAAAGATTCCATTGGACTATAGAGAAGTCTCAACAAAATGGACTTAGTAGAGAAAAGAAGTCTCTACAAGATGGCATAGGCAGGGGGAAGAAGCCATACTTGTTCTTGTATGCAGTGTTCCTTGACAAAGATTCACTTGTACTGTCTCTTTGTCAGGTAGAAAGATGCAAAACAAACAAGTCTGACTTCTTCTAGTATGCTATCTCCCCTCACAGAGATTACAGTGGACTAGAGAGAAGTCTCTATAAAATGGAATTAATAAGGAAAAGAAGTCTCTACAAGATGATCTCGGTAGAAAAAAGTCTCTTAAGGATGGACTTAGTAAAGAGAAGAAGTCTCTATAGATTGACTCAGTAGAGGAAAGAAGTCTCTACTAGATGGCTTCAGCAGAGGGAAGAAGCCATACTTGTTCTTGTATGCAGTGTTCCTTGACAAAGATTCACTTGTACTGTCTCTTTGTCAGGTGGAAAAATGCAAAACAAACAAGTCTGAATTCTTCTAGTATGCTATGTTCCTCCAAAAAAGATTCAATTGGACTATAGAGAAGTCTCAACAAGATGTGCTAAGTAGAGGGAAGAAATCTCTACGAGATGGTATCAGCAGAGGGAAGAAGTCATACTTGTTCTAGTATGCATCGTTCCTTGACAAAGATTCACCTGTACTGTCTCTTTGTTAAGTGGACAAATGCAAACCAAACAAGTATGACGTCTTCTACTATGCTATCTCCCCTCACAGAGATTACAGTGGACTAGAGAGAAGTCTCTATAAAATGGAATTAATAAGGAAAAGAAGTCTCTACAAGATGATCTCGGTAGAAAGAAGTCTCTTAAGGATGGACTTAGTAAAGAGAAGAAGTCTCTATAGATTGACTCTGTAGAGGAAAGACGTCTCTACAAGATGGCTTCAGCAGAGGGAAGAAGCCATACTTGTTCTTGTATGCAGTGTTCCTTGACAAAGATTCACTTGTACTGTCTCTTTGTCAGGTGGACATATGCAAAACAAACAAGTCTGACTTCTATTATGCTATGATCCCTCTCTATAAGATGGCCTCAGTAGAGAGAAGGTCTCTACTAGATGGACTCAGCAGAGGGAAGAAGCCATACTTGTTCTTGTATGCAGTGTTCCTTGACAAAGATTCACTTGTACTGTCTCTTTGTCAGGTGGAAAAATGCAAAACAAACAAGTCTGACTTCTTCTAGTATGCTATGTTCCTCCAAAAAAGATTCAATTGGACTATAGAGAAGTCTCAACAAAATGGACTTAGTAGAGGAAAGAAGTCTCTACAAGATGGCATCGGCAGTGGGAAGAAGCCATACTTGTTCTTGTATGCAGTGTTCCTTGACAAAGATTCACCTGTACTGTCTCTTTGTTAAGTGGACAAATGCAAACCAAACAAGTATGACGTCTTCTACTATGCTATCTCCCCTCACAGAGATTACAGTGGACTAGAGAGAAGTCTCTATAAAATGGAATTAATAAGGAAAAGAAGTCTCTACAAGATGATCTCGGTAGAAAAAAGTCTCTTAAGGACGGACTTAGTAAAGAGAAGAAGTCTCTATAGATTGACTCAGTAGAGGAAAGAAGTCTCTACTAGATGGCTTCAGCAGAGGGAAGAAGCCATACTTGTTCTTGTATGCAGTGTTCCTTGACAAAGATTCACTTGTACTGTCTCTTTGTCAGGTGGAAAAATGCAAAACAAACAAGTCTGACTTCTTCTAGTATGCTATGTTCCTCCAAAAAAGATTCAATTGGACTATAGAGAAGTCTCAACAAGATGGGCTAAGTAGAGGGAAGAAATCTCTACGAGATGGTATCAGCAGAGGGAAGAAGTCATACTTGTTCTTGTATGCAGTGTTCCTTGACAAAGATTCACCTGTACTGTCTCTTTGTTAAGTGGACAAATGCAAACCAAACAAGTATGACGTCTTCTACTATGCTATCTCCCCTCACAGAGATTACAGTGGACTAGAGAGAAGTCTCTATAAAATGGAATTAATAAGGAAAAGAAGTCTCTACAAGATGATCTCGGTAGAAAAAAGTCTCTTAAGGACGGACTTAGTAAAGAGAAGAAGTCTCTATAGATTGACTCAGTAGAGGAAAGAAGTCTCTACTAGATGGCTTCAGCAGAGGGAAGAAGCCATACTTGTTCTTGTATGCAGTGTTCCTTGACAAAGATTCACTTGTACTGTCTCTTTGTCAGGTGGAAAAATGCAAAACAAACAAGTTTGACTTCTTCTAGTATGCTATGTTCCTCCAAAAAAGATTCAATTGGACTATAGAGAAGTCTCAACAAGATGGGCTAAGTAGAGGGAAGAAATCTCTACGAGATGGTATCAGCAGAGGGAAGAAGTCATACTTGTTCTAGTATGCATCGTTCCTTGACAAAGATTCACCTGTACTGTCTCTTTGTTAAGTGGACAAATGCAAACCAAACAAGTATGACGTCTTCTACTATGCTATCTCCCCTCACAGAGGTTACAGTGGACTAGAGAGAAGTCTCTATAAAATGGAATTAATAAGGAAAAGAAGTCTCTATAAAATGGAATTAATAAGGAAAAGAAGTCTCTACAAGATGATCTCGGTAGAAAGAAGTCTCTTAAGGATGGACTTAGTATAGAGAAGAAGCCTCTATAGATTGACTCAGTAGAGGAAAGAAGTCTCTACAAGATGGCTTCAGCAGAGGGAAGAAGCCATACTTGTTCTTGTATGCAGTGTTCCTTGACAAAGATTCACTTGTACTGTCTCTTTGTCAGGTGGAAAAATGCAAAACAAACAAGTCTGACTTCTTCTAGTATGCTATGTTCCTACAAAAAAGATTCAATTGGACTATAGAGAAGTCTCAACAAGATGGGCTAAGTAGAGGGAAGAAATCTCTACGAGATGGTATCAGCAGAGGGAAGAAGTCATACTTGTTCTAGTATGAATCGTTCCTTGACAAAGATTCACCTGTACTGACTCTTTGTTAAGTGGACAAATGCAAACCAAACAAGTATGACGTCTTCTACTATGCTATCTCCCCTCACAGAGATTACAGTGGACTAGAGAGAAGTCTCTATAAAATGGAATTAATAAGGAAAAGAAGTCTCTACAAGATGATCTCGGTAGAAAGAAGGCTCTTAAGGATGGACTTAGTATAGAGAAGAAGCCTCTATAGATTGACTCAGTACAGGAAAGAAGTCTCTACAAGATGGCTTCAGCAGAGGGAAGAAGCCATACTTGTTCTTGTATGCAGTGTTCCTTGACAAAGATTCACTTGTACTGTCTCTTTGTCAGGTGGACAAATGCAAAACAAACGTCTGACTTTTTCCAGTACGCTATGTTCCCCCAAAAAAGATTCTATTGGACTATAGAGAAGTCTCAACAAGATGAGCTAAGTAGAGGGAAGAAATCTCTACGAGATGGTATCAGCAGAGGGAAGAAGTCATACTTGTTCTAGTATGCATCGTTCCTTGACAAAGATTCACCTGTACTGTCTCTTTGTCAAGTGGACAAATGCAAACCAAACAAGTATGACGTCTTCTACTATGCTATCTCCCCTCACAGAGGTTACAGTGGACTAGAGAGAAGTCTCTATAAAATGGAATTAATAAGGAAAAGAAGTCTCTATAAAATGGAATTAATAAGGAAAAGAAGTCTCTACAAGATGATCTCGGTAGAAAGAAGTCTCTTAAGGATGGACTTAGTATAGAGAAGAAGCCTCTATAGATTGACTCAGTAGAGGAAAGAAGTCTCTACAAGATGGCTTCAGCAGAGGGAAGAAGCCATACTTGTTCTTGTATGCAGTGTTCCTTGACAAAGATTCACTTGTACTGTCTCTTTGTCAGGTGGAAAAATGCAAAACAAACAAGTCTGACTTCTTCTAGTATGCTATGTTCCTCCAAAAAAGATTCAATTGGGCTATAGAGAAGTCTCAACAAGATGGGCTAAGTAAAGGGAAGAAATCTCTACGAGATGGTATCAGAAGAGGGAAGAAGTCATACTTGTTCTAGTATGCATCGTTCCTTGACAAGGATTCACCTGTACTGTCTCTTTGTTAAGTGGACAAATGCAAACCAAACAAGTATGACGTCTTCTACTATGCTATCTCCCCTCACAGAGGTTACAGTGGACTAGAGAGAAGTCTCTATAAAATGGAATTAATAAGGAAAAGAAGTCTCTACAAGATGATCTCGGTAGAAAGAAGTCTCTTAAGGATGGACTTAGTAAAGAGAAGAAGTCTCTATAGATTGACTCAGTAGAGGAAAGAAGTCTCTACTAGATGGCTTTAGCAGAGGGAAGAAGCCATACTTGTTCTAGTATGCATCGTTCCTTGACAAAGATTCACCTGTACTGTCTCTTTGTCAAGTGGACAAATGCAAACCAAACAAGTATGACGTCTTCTACTATGCTATCTCCCCTCACAGAGGTTACAGTGGACTAGAGAGAAGTCTCTATAAAATGGAATTAATAAGGAAAAGAAGTCTCTATAAAATGGAATTAATAAGGAAAAGAAGTCTCTACAAGATGATCTCGGTAGAAAGAAGTCTCTTAAGGATGGACTTAGTATAGAGAAGAAGCCTCTATAGATTGACTCAGTAGAGGAAAGAAGTCTCTACAAGAAGGCTTCAGCAGAGGGAAGAAGCCATACTTGTTCTTGTATGCAGTGTTCCTTGACAAAGATTCACTTGTACTGTCTCTTTGTCAGGTGGAAAAATGCAAAACAAACAAGTCTGACTTCTTCTAGTATGCTATGTTCCTACTAAAAAGATTCAATTGGACTATAGAGAAGTCTCAACAAGATGGGCTAAGTAGAGGGAAGAAATCTCTACGAGATGGTATCAGCAGAGGGAAGAAGTCATACTTGTTCTAGTATGCATCGTTCCTTGACAAAGATTCACCTGTACTGACTCTTTGTTAAGTGGACAAATGCAAACCAAACAAGTATGACGTCTTCTACTATGCTATCTCCCCTCACAGAGATTACAGTGGACTAGAGAGAAGTCTCTATAAAATGGAATTAATAAGGAAAAGAAGTCTCTACAAGATGATCTCGGTAGAAAGAAGGCTCTTAAGGATGGACTTAGTATAGAGAAGAAGCCTCTATAGATTGACTCAGTACAGGAAAGAAGTCTCTACAAGATGGCTTCAGCAGAGGGAAGAAGCCATACTTGTTCTTGTATGCAGTGTTCCTTGACAAAGATTCACTTGTACTGTCTCTTTGTCAGGTGTACAAATGCAAAACAAACGTCTGACTTCTTCCAGTACGCTATGTTCCCCCAAAAAAGATTCTATTGGACTATAGAGAAGTCTCAACAAGATGAGCTAAGTAGAGGGAAGAAATCTCTACGAGATGGTATCAGCAGAGGGAAGAAGTCATACTTGTTCTAGTATGCATCGTTCCTTGACAAAGATTCACCTGTACTGTCTCTTTGTCAAGTGGACAAATGCAAACCAAACAAGTAAGACGTCTTCTACTATGCTATCTCCCCTCACAGAGGTTACAGTGGACTAGAGAGAAGTCTCTATAAAATGGAATTAATAAGGAAAAGAAGTCTCTATAAAATGGAATTAATAAGGAAAAGAAGTCTCTACAAGATGATCTCGGTAGAAAGAAGTCTCTTAAGGATGGACTTAGTATAGAGAAGAAGCCTCTATAGATTGACTCAGTAGAGGAAAGAAGTCTCTACAAGATGGCTTCAGCAGAGGGAAGAAGCCATACTTGTTCTTGTATGCAGTGTTCCTTGACAAAGATTCACTTGTACTGTCTCTTTGTCAGGTGGAAAAATGCAAAACAAACAAGTCTGACTTCTTCTAGTATGCTATGTTCCTCCAAAAAAGATTCAATTGGACTATAGAGAAGTCTCAACAAGATGGGCTAAGTAGAGGGAAGAAATCTCTACGAGATGGTATCAGCAGAGGGAAGAAGTCATACTTGTTCTAGTATGCATCGTTCCTTGACAAAGATTCACCTGTACTGTCTCTTTGTTAAGTGGACAAATGCAAACCAAACAAGTATGACGTCTTCTACTATGCTATCTCCCCTCACAGAGATTACAGTGGACTAGAGAGAAGTCTCTATAAAATGGAATTAATAAGGAAAAGAAGTCTCTACAAGATGATCTCGGTAGAAAGAAGGCTCTTAAGGATGGACTTAGTAAAGAGAAGAAGTCTCTATAGATTGACTCAGTAGAAGAAAGACGTCTCTACAAGATGGCTTCAGCAGAGGGAAGAAGCCATACTTGTTCTTGTATGCAGTGTTCCTTGACAAAGATTCACTTGTACTGTCTCTTTGTCAGGTGGACATATGCAAAACAAACAAGTCTGACTTCTATTATGCTATAATCCCTCTCTACAAGATGGCCTCAGTAGAGAGAAGGTCTCTACTAGATGGACTCAGCAGAGGGAAGAAGCCATACTTGTTCTTGTATGCATTATTCCTTGACAAAGATTCACTTGTACTTTCTCTTTGTCAGGTGGACAAATGCAAAACAAACGTCTGACTTCTTCCAGTACGCTATGTTCCCCCAAAAAAGATTCCATTGGACTATAGAGAAGTCTCAACAAAATGGACTTAGTAGAGGAAAGAAGTCTCTACAAGATGGCATCGGCAGGGGGAAGAAGCCATACTTGTTCTTGTATGCAGTGTTCCTTGACAAAGATTCACTTGTACTGTCTCTTTGTCAGGTGGAAAAATGCAAAACAAACAAGTATGACGTCTTCTACTATGTTATCTCCCCTCACAGATATTACAGTGGACTAGAGAGAAGTCTCTATTAAATGGAATTAATAAGGAAAAGAAGTCTCTACAAGATGATCTCGGTAGAAAAAAGTCTCTTAAAGATGGACTTAGTAAAGAGAAGAAGTCTCTATAGATTGACTCAGTAGAGGAAAGAAGTCTCTACTAGATGGCTTCAGCAGAGGGAAGAAGCCATACTTGTTCTTGTATGCAGTGTTCCTTGACAAAGATTCACTTGTACTGTCTCTTTGTCAGGTGGAAAAATGTAAAACAAACAAGTCTGACTTCTTCTAGTATGCTATGTTCCTCCAAAAAAGATTCAATTGGACTATAGAGAAGTCTCAACAAGATGGGCTAAGTAGAGGGAAGAAATCTCTACGAGATGGTATCAGCAGAGGGAAGAAGTATACTTGTTCTAGTATGCATCGTTCCTTGACAAAGATTCACCTGTACTGTCTCTTTGTTAAGTGGACAAATGCAAACCAAACAAGTATGACGTCTTCTACTATGCTATCTCCCCTCACAGAGATTACAGTGGACTAGAGAGAAGTCTCTATAAAATGGAATTAATAAGGAAAAGAAGTCTCTACAAGATGATCTCGGTAGAAAGAAGTCTCTTAAGGATGGACTTAGTAAAGAGAAGAAGTCTCTATAAATTGATTCAGTAGAGGAAAGACGTCTCTACAAGATGGTTTCAGCAGAGGGAAGAAGCCATACTTGTTCTTGTATGCAGTGTTCCTTGACAAAGATTCACTTGTATTGTCTCTTTGTCAGGTGGACATATGCAAAACAAACAAGTCTGACTTCTATTAGGCTATGATCCCTCGCTACAAGATGGCCTCAGTAGAGAGAAGGTCTCTACTAGATGGACTCAGCAGAGGGAAGAAGCCATACTTGTTCTAGTATGCATTATTCCTTGACAAAGATTCACTTGTACTTTCTCTTTGTCAGGTGGACAAATGCAAAACAAACGTCTGACTTCTTCCAGTACGCTATGTTCCCCCAAAAAAGATTCCATTGGACTATAGAGGTCTCAACAAAAAGGACTTAGTAGAGGAAAGAAGTCTCTACAAGATGGCATCGGCAGAGGGAAGAAGCCATACTTGTTCTAGTATGCATCGTTCCTTGACAAAGATTCACCTGTACTGTCTCTTTGTCAAGTGGACAAATGCAAACCAAACAAGTATGACGTGTTCTACTATGCTATCTCCCCTCACAGAGGTTACAGTGGACTAGAGAGAAGTCTCTATAAAATGGAATTAATAAGGAAAAGAAGTCTCTATAAAATGGAATTAATAAGGAAAAGAAGTCTCTACAAGATGATCTCGGTAGAAAGAAGTCTTTTAAGGATGGACTTAGTATAGAGAAGAAGCCTCTATAGATTGACTCAGTAGAGGAAAGAAGTCTCTACAAGATGGCTTCAGCAGAGGGAAGAAGCCATACTTGTTCTTGTATGCAGTGTTCCTTGACAAAGATTCACTTTTACTGTATCTTTGTCAGGTGGAAAAATGCAAAACAAACGTCTGACTTCTTCCAGTACGCTATGTTCCCCCAAAAAAGATTCTATTGGACTATAGAGAAGTCTCAACAAGATGAGCTAAGTAGAGGGAAGAAATCTCTACGAGATGGTATCAGCAGAGGGAAGAAGTCATACTTGTTCTAGTATGCATCGTTCCTTGACAAAGATTCACCTGTACTGTCTCTTTGTCAAGTGGACAAATGCAAACCAAACAAGTATGACGTCTTCTACTATGCTATCTCCCCTCACAGAGGTTACAGTGGACTAGAGAGAAGTCTCTATAAAATGGAATTAATAAGGAAAAGAAGTCTCTATAAAATGGAATTAGTAAGGAAAAGAAATCTCTACAAGATGATCTCGGTAGAAAGAAGTCTCTTAAGGATGGACTTAGTATAGAGAAGAAGCCTCTATAGATTGACTCAGTAGAGGAAAGAAGTCTCTACAAGATGGCTTCAGCAGAGGGAAGAAGCCATACTTGTTCTTGTATGCAGTGTTCCTTGACAAAGATTCACTTGTACTGTCTCTTTGTCAGGTGGAAAAATGCAAAACAAACAAGTCTGACTTCTTCTAGTATGCTATGTTCCTCCAAAAAAAGATTCAATTGGACTATAGAGAAGTCTCAACAAGATGGGCTAAGTAGAGGGAAGAAATCTCTACGAGATGGTATCAGCAGAGGGAAGAAGTCATACTTGTTCTAGTATGCATCGTTCCTTGACAAAGATTCACCTGTACTGTCTCTTTGTTAAGTGGACAAATGCAAACCAAACAAGTATGACGTCTTCTACTATGCTATCTCCCCTCACAGAAATTACAGTGGACTAGAGAGAAGTCTCTATAAAATGGAATTAATAAGGAAAAGAAGTCTCTACAAGATGATCTCGGTAGAAAGAAGTCTCTTAAGGATGGACTTAGTAAAGAGAAGAAGTCTCTATAGATTGACTCAGTAGAGGAAAGACGTCTCTACAAGATGGCTTCAGCAGAGGGAAGAAGCCATACTTGTTCTTGTATGCAGTGTTCCTTGACAAAGATTCACTTGTACTGTCTCTTTGTCAGGTGGACATATGCAAAACAAACAAGTCTGACTTCTATTATGCTATGATCCCTCTCTACAAGATGGCCTCAGTAGAGAGAAGGTCTCTACTAGATGGACTCAGCAGAGGGAAGAAGCCATACTTGTTCTAGTATGCATTATTCCTTGACAAAGATTCACTTGTACTTTCTCTTTGTCAGGTGGACAAATGCAAAACAAACGTCTGACTTCTTCCAGTACGCTATGTTCCCCCAAAAAAGATTCCATTGGACTATAGAGAAGTCTCAACAAAATGGACTTAGTAGAGGAAAGAAATCTCTACGAGATGGTATCAGCAGAGGGAAGAAGTCATACCTGTTCTAGTATGCATCGTTCCTTGACAAAGATTCACCTGTACTGTCTCTTTGTCAAGTGGACAAATGCAAACCAAACAAGTATGACGTCTTCTACTATGCTATCTCCCCTCACAGAGGTTACAGTGGACTAGAGAGAAGTCTCTATAAAATGGAATTAATAAGGAAAAGAAGTCTCTATAAAATGGAATTAATAAGGAAAAGAAGTCTCTACAAGATGATCTCGGTAGAAAGAAGTCTCTTAAGGATGGACTTAGTATAGAGAAGAAGCCTCTATAGATTGACTCAGTAGAGGAAAGAAGTCTCTACAAGATGGCTTCAGCAGAGGGAAGAAGCCATACTTGTTCTTGTATGCAGTGTTCCTTGACAAAGATTCACTTGTACTGTCTCTTTGTCAGGTGGACAAATGCAAAACAAACGTCTGACTTCTTCCAGTACGCTATGTTCCCCCAAAAAAGATTCTATTGGACTATAGAGAAGTCTCAACAAGATGAGCTAAGTAGAGGGAAGAAATCTCTACGAGATGGTATCAGCAAAGGGAAGAAGTCATACTTGTTCTAGTATGCATCGTTCCTTGACAAAGATTCACCTGTACTGTCTCTTTGTCAAGTGGACAAATGCAAACCAAACAAGTATGACGTCTTCTACTATGCTATCTCCCCTCACAGAGGTTACAGTGGACTAGAGAGAAGTCTCTATAAAATGGAATTAATAAGGAAAAGAAGTCTCTATAAAATGGAATTAATAAGGAAAAGAAGTCTCTACAAGATGATCTCGGTAGAAAGAAGTCTCTTAAGGATGGACTTAGTATAGAGAAGAAGCCTCTATAGATTGACTCAGTAGAGGAAAGAAGTCTCTACAAGATGGCTTCAGCAGAGGGAAGAAGCCATACTTGTTCTTGTATGCAGTGTTCCTTGACAAAGATTCACTTGTACTGTCTATTTGTCAGGTGGAAAAATGCAAACCAAACAAGTATGACGTCTTCTACTATGCTATCTCCCCTCACAGAGATTACAGTGGACTAGAGAGAAGTCTCTATAAAATGGAATTAATAAGGAAAAGAAGTCTCTACAAGATGATCTCGGTAGAAAGAAGGCTCTTAAGGATGGACTTAGTAAAGAGAAGAAGTCTCTATAGATTGACTCAGTAGAAGAAAGACGTCTCTACAAGATGGCTTCAGCAGAGGGAAGAAGCCATACTTGTTCTTGTATGCAGTGTTCCTTGACAAAGATTCACTTGTACTGTCTCTTTGTCAGGTGGACATATGCAAAACAAACAAGTCTGACTTCTATTATGCTATAACCCCTCTCTACAAGATGGCCTCAGTAGAGAGAAGGTCTCTACTAGATGGACTCAGCAGAGGGAAGAAGCCATACTTGTTCTAGTATGCATTATTCCTTGACAAAGATTCACTTGTACTTTCTCTTTGTCAGGTGGACAAATGCAAAACAAACGTCTGACTTCTTCCAGTACGCTATGTTCCCCCAAAAAAGATTCCATTGGACTATAGAGAAGTCTCAACAAAATGGACTTAGTAGAGGAAAGAAGTCTCTACAAGATGGCATCGGCAGGGGGAAGAAGCCATACTTGTTCTTGTATGCAGTGTTCCTTGACAAAGATTCACTTGTACTGTCTCTTTGTCAGGTGGAAAAATGCAAAACAAACAAGTATGACGTCTTCTACTATGTTATCTCCCCTCACAGATATTACAGTGGACTAGAGAGAAGTCTCTATTAAATGGAATTAATAAGGAAAAGAAGTCTCTACAAGATGATCTCGGTAGAAAGAAGTCTCTTAAGGATGGACTTAGTATAGAGAAGAAGCCTCTATAGATTGACTCAGTAGAGGAAAGAAGTCTCTACAAGATGGCATCGGCAGGGGGAAGAAGCCATACTTGTTCTTGTATGCAGTGTTCCTTGACAAAGATTCAATTGTACTGTCTCTTTGTCAGGTGGAAAAATGCAAAACAAACAAGTCTGACTTCTATTATGCTATGGTCCCTCTCTGGAGGATGGCCTCAGTAGAGAAAAGGTCTCTACAAGATGGACTCGGCAGAGGGAAGAAGCCATACTAGTTTTAGTATGCATTGTTCCTTGTCAAAGATTCACTTGTACTGTCTCTTTCTCAGGTGGACAAATGCAAAACAAACAAGTCCGACTTTTTCTAGTATGCTATGTCCCCCCCCCCAAAAAAAAAGATTCCATTGAACTACAGAAAAGTCTCAACAAGATGGACTAACTAAAGGGAAGAAAAATCTCTACAAGATGGACTAAGCAGAGGGAAGAAGCCACACTTGTTCTAGTGTGCATTGTTCCTTGACAGATATTCACTTGTACTGTCTTTGTCAGGTGGACAAATGCAAAACAAACTTCTGACTTCTTCTAGTATGCTATGTCCCCCCAAAAAAGATTCCATTGGACTAAAGAAAAGTCTCAACAAGATGGACTTAGTAGAGGAAAGAAGTCTCTACAAGATGGCATCAGCAGAGGGAAGAAGCCATCCTTGTTCTTGTATGCAGTGTTCATTGACAAAGATTCACTTATACTGTCTCTTTGTTAGGTGGACAAATGCAAAACAAACGTCTGACTTCTTCTAGTATGCTATGTTCCCCCAAAAAAGATTCAATTGGACTATAGAGAAGTCTCAACAAGATGGACTTAGTAGAGGAAAGAAGACTCTACAAGAGGGCCTCAGCAGAGGAAAGAAGCCATACTTGTTCTTGTATGCATTGTTCTTTGACAAAGATTCACTTGTACTATCTCTTTGTCAGGTGGACAAATGCAAAGCAAACGTCTGACTTCTTCTAGTATGCTATGTTCCCCCCAAAAAAGATTCCATTGGACTATAGAGAAGTCTCAACAAGATGGACTTAGAAGAGGAAAAAAGACTCTACAAGAGGGCATCAGCAGAGGGAAGAAGCCATACTTGTTCTTGTATGCATTGTTCTTTGACAAAGATTAACTTGTACTATCTCTTTGTCAGGTGGACAAATGTATAGTTTTGAGTGAAATAGTTTTTATTTAAGACCTATTGACAGGCTGACACTTGATGCCTAGTGGATTCCAAAGACTTCCCAAAGTAGGGAGAATAATCTACAAGATATATTCAGCAGCAGGGAGAAGTCTCTACAAGATGGACTCAACAGAAGGACGACGCCATACGTGTTCTTGTATGCATCGTTCCTTGACAAAGATTCACCTGTACTGTCTTTTTGTCAAGTGTTCAAATGCAAAACAAACAAGTATGACTTCTGTTATGCTATGATCCCTCTCTACAAAATGGCCTCAGTAGAGAGAAGATCTCTAAAAGATAGACTCGGCAGAGAAAAGAAGCCATACTTGTTCTAGTATGCATTGTTCCTTGACAAAGATTCACTTGTACTGTCTCTTTGTCAGGTGGACGAATGCAAAATAAACGTCTGACTTCTTCCAGTATGCTATGTTCCCCCAAAAAAGATTCCATTGGACTATAGAGAAGTCTCAACATAATGGACTTAGAAGAGGAAAGAAGTCTCTACAAGATGGCATCGGCAGAGAGAAGAAGCCATACTTGTTCTAGTATGCATTGTTCCTTGACAAAGATTCACTTGTACTGTCTCTTTGTTAGGTGGACAAATGCAAAATAAACGTCTGACTTCTTCCAGTATGCTATGTTCCTCCAAAAAAGATTCAATTGGACTATAGAGAAGTCTCAACAAGATGGGCTAAGTAAAGGGAAGATATCTCTACGAGATGGTATCAGCAGAGGGAAAAAGTCATACATGTTCTGGTATGCATCGTTCCTTGACAAAGATTCATCTGCACTGTCCCTTTGTCAAGTGGACAAATGCAAAACAAACAAGTATGACGTCTTCTACTATGCTATCTCCCCTATGAGAGATTACAGTGGACTAGAGAGAAGGCTCTATTAAATGGAATTAATAAGGAAAAGAAGTCTCTACAAGATTATCTCGGTAGAAAGAAGTCTCTTAAGGATGGACTTAGTAAAGAGAAAAAGTCTCTATAGATTGACTCAGTAGAGGAAAGAAGTCTCTACAAGATGGCATCGGGAGAGGGAAGAAGCCATACTTGTTCTTGTATGCAGTGTTCCTTGACAAAGATTCACTTGTACTGTCTCTTTGTCATGTGGACAAATGCAAAATAAACAAGTCTGATTTCTATTATGCTATGATCCCTCTATACAAAATGGCCTCAGTAGAGAGAAGGTCTCTACAAGATGGACTCAGCAGAGGGAAGAAACCATACTTGTTCTAGTATGCATTGTTCCTTGACAAAGATCCCCTTATACTGTCTCTTTGTCAGATGGTCAAATGCAAAACAAACGTCTGACTTCTTTTAGTACGCTATGTTCCCCTTTAAAAGATTCCATTGGACTATAGAGAAGTCTCAACAAGATGGACTTAATAGAGGAAAAAAGTCTCTACAAGATGGCATTGGCAGAGGGAAGAAGCCATACTTGTTCTTTTATGCAGTGTTCCTTGACAAAGATTCACTTGTACTGTCTCTTTGTAAGGTGGACAAATGCAAAACAAACAAGTCTGACTTCTTCTAGTATGCTATGTTCCCCCCCCCCCTAAAAAAAAAGATTCCATTGAACTACAGAAAAGTCTCAACAAGATGGACTAACTAAAGGGAAGAAAAATCTCTACAAGATGGACTCAGCAGAGGGAAGAAGCCACACTTGTTCTAGTGTGCATTGTTCCTTGACAGATATTCACTTGTACTGTCTTTGTCAGGTGGACAAATGCAAAACAAACGTCAGACTTCTTCTAGTATGCTAAGTTCCTCCAAAAAAAGATTCCATTGGACTATAGAGAAGTCTCAACAAGATGGACTTAGTAGAGGAAAGAAGACTTTACAAGATGGCAACAGCAGAGGGAAGAAGCCTTACTTGTTATTGTATGCAGTGTTCATTGACAAAGATTCAATTGTACTGTCTCTTTGTCAGGGGGACAAATGCAAAACAAACGTCAGACTTCTTCGAGTATGCTATGTTCCCCCCAAAAAAGATTCCATTGGACTATAGAGAAGTCTCAACAAGAAGGACTTAGTAGAGGAAAGAAGACTCTACAAGAGGGCATCAGCAGAGGTAAGAAGCCATACTTGTTCTTGTGTGCATTGTTCTTTGACAAAGATTCACTTGTACTTTCTTTTTGTCAGGTGGACAAATGCAAAACAAACGTTTGACTTCTTCTAGTATGCTATGTTCCCCCAAAAAAGTTTCCATTGGACTGTAGAGAAGTCTCAACAAGATGGACTTAGTAGAGGAAAGAAGACTCTACAAGATGGCATCAGCAGAGGGAAGAAGCCATACTTGTTCTTGTATGCAGTGTTCCTTGACAAAGATTCACTTATACTGTCTCTTTGGCAGGTGGATAAATGCAAAACAAACGTCTGACTTCTTCTAGTATGCTATGTTCCCCCAAAAAAGATTCCATTGGACTATAGAGAAGTCTCAACAAGATGGACTTAGTAGAGGAAAGAAGACTCTACAAGAGGGCATCAGCAGAGGGAAGAAGCCATACTTGTTCTTGTATGCATTGTTGTTTGACAAAGATTCACTTGTACTATCTCTTTGTCAGGTGGACAAATGCAAAACAAACGTCTGACTTCTTCTAGTATGCTATGTTCCCCCAAAAAAGATTTCATTGGACTATAAAGAAGTCCTAACAAGATGGACTTAGTAGAGAAAGAAGTCTCTACAAGGTGGCATCAGCACAGGGAAGAAGCCATACTTGTTCTTGTATGCAGTGTTCCTTGACAAAGATTCACTTGTACTGTCTCTTTTCAGGTGGACAAATGCAAAACAAACGTCTGACTTCTTCTTGTGTGATATGTTCCCCGCAAAAAAGATTCCATTGGACTATAGAGAAGTCTCAACAAGATGGACTTAGTAGAGGATAGAAGACTCTACAAGATGGCATCAGCAGAGGGAAGAAGCCATACTTGTTCTTGTATGCATTGTTCCTTGACAAAGATTCACTTGTACCGTCTCTTTATCAAGTGGACAAATGCAAAACAAACAAGTATGACGTCTTCTACTGTGCTATATCCCCTCACAAAGATTACAGTGGACTGAAGAGAAATCTCTATAAAATGGAATTAATAAGGAAAAGAAGTCTCTACAAGATGATCTCGGTAGAAAGAAGTCTCTTAAGTGTGGACTTAGTAAAGAGAAGAAGTCTCTATAGATTGACTCAGTAGAGGAAAGAAGTCTCTCCAAGATGGCATCAGCAGAGGGAAGAAGCCATACTTGTTCTTGTTTGCAGTGTTCCTTGACAAAGATTCACTTGTACTGTCTCTTTGTCAGATGGACAAATGCAAAACAAACAAGTCTTACTTCTATTATGCTATGATCTCTCTCTACAGGATGGCCTCAGTAAAGAGAAGGTCTCTACAAGATGGACTCAGCAGAGGGAAGAAGCCATACTTGTTCTAGTATGCATTGTTCCTTGACAAAGATTCACTTGTACTGTCTCTTTGTCAGGTGGACAAATGCAAAACAAACGTCTGACTTCTTCCAGTATGCTATGTTCCCCCAAAAAAGATTCCATTGGACTATAGAGAAGTCTCAACAAAATGGACTTAGTAGAGGAAAGAAGTCTCTACAAGATGGCATCGGCAGAGGTAAGAAGCCATACTTGTTCTTGTATACAGTGTTCCTTGACAAAGATTCACTTGTACTGTCTCTTTGTCAGGTGGACAAATGCAAAACAAACGTCTGACTTCTTCCAGTATGCTATGTTCCCCCAAAAAAGATTCAATTGAACTATAGAGAAGTCATAACAAAATGGACTTAGTAGAGGAAAGAAGTCTCCACAAGATGGCATC
Source organism: Palaemon carinicauda (assembly GCF_036898095.1). Classification (NCBI taxonomy): domain Eukaryota; kingdom Metazoa; phylum Arthropoda; class Malacostraca; order Decapoda; family Palaemonidae; genus Palaemon; species Palaemon carinicauda. Next base: position 30,168,499 of record NC_090728.1, read on the forward strand.
GGCAGAGGAAAGAAGCCATACTTGTTCTTGTATGCATTGTTCCTTGACAAAGATTCACTTGTACTATCTTTTTGTCAGGTGGACAAATGCAAAACAAACGTCTGAATTCTTCTAGTATGCTATGTTCCCCCAAAAAAGATTCTATTGGACTATAGAGAAGTCTCAAGAAGATGGACTTAGTAGAGGAAAGAAGACTCTAGAAGATGGCATCAGCAGAGGGAAGAAGCCATACTTGTTCTTGTATGCAGTGTTCCTTAACAAAGATTCATTTGTACTGTCTCTTTGTCAGGTGGATGAATGCAAAACAAACGTCTCACTTCTTCTAGTATGCTATGTTCCCCCAAAAAAGATTCCATTGGACTATAGAGAAGTCTCAACAAGACGGACTTATTAGAGGAAAAAAGTCTCTACAAGATGGCATCAGCAGAGGGAAGAAGCCATACTTGTTCTTGTATGCATTGTTCTTTGACAAAGATTCACTTGTACTATCTCTTTGTCAGGTGGACAAATGCAAAACAAACGTCTGACTTCTTCTAGTATGCTAGGTTCCCTCCAAAAAAGATTCCATGGGACTATAGAGAAGTCTCAACAAGATGGACTTAGTAGAGGAAAGAAGACTCTACAAGATGGCATCAGCAGAGGGAAGAAGCCACACTTGTTCTTGTATGCATTATTGTTTGACAAAGATTCACTTGTACTGTCTCTTTGTCAGGTGGACAAATGCAAAACAAACGTGTGACTTCTTCCAGTATGCTATGTTCCCCCCAAAAAAGATTCCATTGGACTATAGATAAGTCTCAACAAGATGGACTTATTAGAGGAAAGAAGACTCTACAAGATGGCAACAGCAGAGGGAAGAAGCCATACTTGTTCTTGTATGCATTGTTCTTTGACAAAGATTCACTTGTACTGTCTCTTTGTCAGGTGGATAAATGCAAAACAAACGTCTGACTTCTTCTAGTATGATATGTTCCGCAAAAAAAGATTCCATTGGATTATAGAGAAGCCTCAACAAGATGGACTTAGTAGAGAAAAGAAGACTCTACAAGATGGCATCGGCAGAGGGAAGAAGCCATACTTGTTCATGTATGCATTGTTCTTTGACAAAGACTCACTTGTACTGTCTCTTTGTCAGGTGGACAAATGCAAAACAAACGTCTGACTTCTTCTAGTATGCTATGTTCCCCCAAAAAAGATTCCATTGGACTATAGAGAAGTCTCATCTCAACAAAATGGACTTAGTAGAGGAAAGAAGACTCTTTAAGATGGTATCAGCAGAGGAAAAAAGCCATACTTGTTCTTGTATGCATTGTTCTTTGACAAAGATTCACTTGTACTATCTCTTTGTCAGGTGGACAAATGCAAAACAAACGTCTGACTTCTTCTAGTATGCTAGGTTCCCTCCAAAAAAGATTCCATGGGACTATAAAGAAGTCTCAACAAGATGGACTTAGTAGAGGAAAGAAGACTCTACAAGATGGCATCAGCAGAGGGAAGAAGCCATACTTGTTCTTATATGCATTTTTCTTTGACAAAGATTCACTTGTACCGTCTCTTTGTCAGGTGGACAAATGCAAAACAAATGTCTGACTTCTTCTAGTATGCTATGTTCCTCCTAAAAAAGATTCCATTGGACTATAGAGAATTCTCAACAAGATGGACTTAATAGAGGAAAAAAGACTCTACAAGATGGCATCAGCAGAGGGAAGAAGCCATACTTGTTCTTGTATACATTGTTCTTTGACAAAGATTCACTTGTACTATCTTTTTGTCAGGTGGACAAATGCAAAACAAACGTCTGACTTCTTCAAGTATGCTATGTTCCCCCAAAAAAGATTCCATTGGACTATAGAGAAGTCTCAACAAGATGGACTTAGTAGAGGAAAGAAGTCTCTACAAGATAGCATCAGCAGAGGGAAGAATCCATACTTGTTCTTGTATGCAGTGTTCCTTGACAAAGATTCACTTGTACTGTCTCTTTGTCAGGTGGACAAATGCAAAACAAACGTCTGACTTCTTCTAATATGCTATGTTCCCCCCAAAAAAATTCCATTGGACTATAGAGAAGTGTCAACAAGAAGGACTTAGTAGAGGAAAGAAGACTACAAGAGGGCATCAGCAGAGGGAAGAAGCCATACTTGTTATTGTAAACATTGTTCTTTGAGAAAGATTCACTTGTACTATCTCTTTGTCAGGTGGACAAATGCAAAACAAACCTCTGACTTCTTCTAGTATGCTATGTTCCCCCCAAAAAGAATCCATTGGACTATAGAGAAGTCTCAACAAGATGGACTTAGTAGAGGAAAGAAGTCTCTACAAGATGGCTTCGGCAGAGGGAAGAAGCCATACTTGTTCTTGTATGGAGTGTTCCTTGACAAAGATTCACTTGTACTGTCTCTTTGTCAGGTGGACAAATGCAAAACAAACAAGTCTGACTTTTATCATGCTATGATCCCTCTCTAGAGGATGGCCTCAGTAGAAAGTTGGTCTCTACAAGATGGACTCGGCAAAGGGAAGAAGCCATACTTGTTCTAGTATGCATTATTCCTTGTCAAGAAATTCACTTGTACTGTCTCTTTCTCAGGTGGACAAATGCAAAACAAACAAGTCATAATTCTTCTGGTATGCTATGTTTCCCCAAAAAAGATTCCATTTTACTATAGAGAAGTCTTAACAAGATGGACTTAGTAGAGGAAAGAAGTCTCTACAAGATGGCATCAGCAGAGGGAAGAAGTCATACTTGTTCTAGTATGCATTATTCCTTGACAAAGATTCACTTGTACTGTCTCTTTGTCAGGTGGACAAATGCAAAACAAACGTCTGACTTCTTCTAGTATGCTATGTTCCCCCCCAAAAAGATTCTATTGGACTATAGAGAAGTCTCAACAAGATGGACTTAGTAGAGGAAAAAAGACTCTACAAGATGGCATCAGCAGAGGGAAGAAGCCATACTTGTTCTTGTATGCAGTGTTCTTTGACAAAGATTCACTTGTACTGTCTCTTTGTCAGGTGGACAAATGTAAAACAAACGTCTGACTTCTTCTATTATGCTATGTTTCCCCAAAAAAGATTCCATTGGACTATAGAGAAGTCTCAACAAAATGGACTTAGTAGAGGAAAAAAGTCTCTACAAGATGGACGCGGCAGAGGGAAGAAGCCATGCTTGTTCTAGTATGCAATTTTTCTTGACAAAGATTCACTTGTACTGTCTCTTTCTTAGGTGGAAAAATGCAAAGCAAACAAGTCCGACTTCTTTTAGTATGCTCTGTCCCCCCCCCCTAAAAAAAAATTCCATTGGACTACAGAGAAGTCTTAGCAAGATGGACTAAGTAGAGGGAAGAAAAATCTCTACAAGATGGACTCAGCAGAGGGAAGAAGCCACACTTGTTCTAGTGTGCATTGTTCCTTGACAGAGATTCACTTGTACAGTCTCCTTGTCAGGTGGACAAATGCAAAACAAACGTCTGACTTCTTCTAGTATGCTATGTCCCCCAAAAAAATATTCCATTGGACTAAAGAGAAGTCTCAACAAGATGGACTTAGTAGAGGAAAGAAGTCTCTACAAGAAGGCATCAGCAGTGGGAAGAAGCCATACTTGTTCTTGTATGCATTGTTCCTTGACAAAGATTCAATTTTACTGTCTCTTTGTCAGGTGAACAAATGCAAAATAAACGTCTGACTTTTTCTAGTATGCTATGTTCCTCCCCAAAAAAATTTCATTGGACTATAGAGAAGTCTCAATAAGATGGACTTAGTAGAGGAAAGAACACTCTACAAGATGGCTTCAGCATAGGGAAGAAGCCATACTTGTTCTTGTATGAATTATTCGTTGACAAAGACTCACTTGTTCTATCTCTTTGTCAAGTGGACAAATGCAAAACAAACGTCTGACTTCTTCTAGTATGCTATGTTCCCCCCAAAAAGATTCAATTGGACTATAGAGAAGTCTAAACAAGATGGACTTAGTAGAGGAAAGAAGTCTCTACAAGATGGCATCAGCAGAGGGAAAAGCCATACTTGTTCTTGTATGCATTTTTCTTTGATAAAGATTCACTTGTACTGTCTCTTTTTCAGGTGGATGAATGCAAAACAAACGTCTGACTTCTAGTATGCTATGTTCCTCCCAAAAAAGATTCCTTTGGACTTTAGAGAAGTCTCAACAAGATGGACTCAGTAGAGGAAAAAAGATTCTACAAGATGGTATCAGCAGAGGGAAGAAGCCATACTTGTTCTTGTATGCATTGTTCTTTGACAAAGATTCACTTGTACTGTCTCTTTGTCAGGTGGACAAATGCAAAACAAACGTTTGACTCCTTCTAGTATGCTATGTTCCCCCCAAAAAGGATTCCATTGGACTTTAAAGAAGTCTCAACAAGATGGACTTAGTAGAGGAAAAAAGACTCTACAAGATAGCATCAGCAGAGGGAAGAAGCCATACTTGTTCTTGTAAGCAGTGTTCCTTGACAAAGATTCACTTGTACTGTCTCTTTGTCAGGTGGACAAATGCAAAAGAAACGTCTAACTTCTAGTATGCTATGTTCCCTCAAAAAAGATTCCATTGGACTATAGAGAAATCTCAACAAGATGGACTTAGTAGAGGAAAGAAGTCTCTACAAGATGGACTTAGTAGAGGAAAGAAGTCTCTACAAGATGGCATCAGCAGAGGGAGGAAGCAATACTTGTTCTTGTATGCAGTGTTCCTTGACAAAGATTCACTTGCACTGTCTTTTTATCAGGTGGACAAATGCAAAAAAAACGTCTGACTTCTAGTATGCTATGTTCCCCCCCAAAAAGATTCCATTGGACTTTAGAGAAGTCTCAACAAGATGGACTTAGTAAAGGAAAAAAGACTCTACAAGATGGTATCAGCAGAGGGAAGAAGCCATACTTGTTCTTGTATATACTGTATTGTTTTTTGACAAAGATTCACTAGTACTGTCTCTTTGTCAGGTGAGCAAATGCAAAAAAAACAAGTCTGACCTCTATCATGAAATGATACCTCTCTAAAGGATGGCCTCAGTAGAGAAAAGGTCTCTAGAAGATGGACTCGGCAGAAGGAAGAAGCCACGCTTGTTCTAGAATGCATTGTTCCTTGAAATAGATTAACTTGTACTGTGTCTTTTTCAGGTGGACAAATAAAAAACAAACAAGTCTGACTTCTTCTAGTATGCTATGTCCTCCCCCCCCCTAAAAAAAAGATTCCATTGGATTACAGAGAATTCTCAGCAAGATGGGCTAAGTAGAGGAAGAATTCTCTACGAGATGGTATCAGCAGAGGGAAGAAGTCATACTTGTTCTAGTATGCATGTTCCTTGATAAAGATTCACTGTACTGTCTCTTTGTCAGTGAACAAATGCAAAACAAACAAGTATGACGTCTTCTAGTATGCTATCTCCCCTCACAGAGATTACAGTGGACTAGAGAGAAGTCTCTATAAAAAGGAATTAATAAGGAAAAGAAGTCTTTTAAAGATGATCTCGGTAGAAAAAAGTCTCTTAAGGATGGACTTAGTAAAGGGAAGAAGTCTCTATAGATTGACTCAGTAGAGGAAAGAAGTCTCTACAAAATGGCATTAGCAAGGGAAGAAGCCATACTTGTTCTTGTTTGCAGTGTTCCTTGACAAAGATTCACTTGTAGTGTCTCTTTGTCATGTGGTCAAATGCAAAACAAACAAGTCTGACTTCTATTATGTTATGATCCCTCTCTACAAGATGGCCTCAGTAGAGAGAAGGTCTCTACAAGATGGACTCAGCAGAGGGAAGAAGCCATACTTGTTCTAGTATGCATTGTTCCTTGACAAAGATTCACTTGTACGGTCTCTTTGTCAGGTGGTCAAATGCAAAACAAACGTCTGACTTATTCTAGTATGCTATGTTCCCCCCAAAAAGATTCCATTGGACTATAGAGAAGTCTCAACAAGATGGACTTAGTAGAGGAAAGAAGTCTCTACAAGATGGCATCGGCAGAGGGAAGAAGCCATACTTGTTCTTGTATGGAGTGTTCCTTGACAAAGATTCACTTGTACTGTCTCTTTGTCAGGTGGACAAATGTAAAATAAACAAGTCTAACTTTTATCATGCTATGATCCCTCTCTAAAGGATGGCCTCAGTAGAAAGTTGGTCTCTACAAGATGGACTCGGCAGAGGGAAGAAGCCATACTTGTTCTAGTATGCATTCTTCCTTGTCAAAAATTCACTTGTACTGTCTCTTTATCAGGTGGACAAATGCAAAACAAATAAGTCATACTTCTTCTGGTATGCTATGTTCCCCCCAAAAAGATTCCATTGGACTATAGAGAAGTCTCAACAAGATGGACTTAGAAGAGGAAAGAATACTCTACAAGATGGCATCAGCAGAGGGAAGAAGCCATACTTGTTCTTGTATGCAGTATTCCTTGACAAAGATTCACTTGTACTGTCTCTTTGTCAGGTGGACAAATGCAAAACAAACGTCTGACTTCTTCTAGTATGCTATGTTCCCCCCAAAAAGATTCCATTGGACTATAGAGAAGTCTCAACAAGATGGACTTAGTAGAGGAAAAAAGACTCTACAAGATGGCATCAGCAGAGGGAAGAAGCCATACTTGTTCTTGTATGCAGTGTTCCTTGACAAAGATTCACTTGTACTGTCTCTTTTTCAGGTGGAAAAATGCAGAACAAACGTCTGACTTCTTTCTATTATGCTATGTTTCCTCAAAAAAGATTCCATTGGACTATAGAGAAGTCTCAACAAAATGGACTTAGTAGAGGAAAGAAGTCTCTACAAGAAGGCATCAGCAGAGGGAAGAAGCCATACTTGTTCTTGTATGCATTGTTCCTTGACAAAGATTCACTTGTACTGTCTCTTTCTTAGGTGGACAAATGCAAAACAAATAAGTCCTACTTCTTTTAGTATGCTCTGTTCCCTCCCCCCCTAAAAAAAAAGATTCCATTGGACTACAGAAAAGTCTCAACAAGATGGACTAAGTAGAGGGAAAAAAATCTCTACAAGATGGACTCAGCAGAGGGAAGAAGCCCTACTTGTTCTAGTGTGCATTGTTCCTTGACAGAGATTCACTTGTACAGTCTCCTTGTCAGGTGGACAAATGCAAAACAAACGTCTGACTTCTTCTAGTATGCTATGTCCCCCCAAAAAATATTCCATTGGACTAAAGAGAAGTCTCAACAAGATGGACTTAGTAGAGGAAAGAAGTCTCTACAAGAAGGCATCAGCAGAGGGAAGAAGCCATACTTGTTCTTGTATGAATTTGTTCTTGACAAAGATTCACTTGTACTGTCTCTTTGTCAGGTGGACAAATGCAAAACAAACGTCTGACTTCTTCTAGTATGCTATGTTCCCCCCAAAAAAGATTCCATTGGACTATAGAGAAGTCTCAACAAGATGGACTTAGTAGAGGAAAAAGTCTCTACAAGATGGCATCAGCAGAGGGAAGAAGCCATACTTGTTCTTGTATGCAGTGTTCCTTGACAAAGATTCACTTGTACTATCTCTTTGTCAGGTGGACAAATGCAAAACAAACGTCTGACTTCTAGTATGCTATGTTCCCCCAAAAAAGATTCCATTGGACTATAGAGAAGTCTCAACAAGATGGACTTAGTAGAGGAAAGAAGTGTCTACAAGATGGCATCAGCAGAGGGAAGAAGCCATACTTGTTCTTGTATGCATTGTTCTTTGACAAAGATTCACTTGTACTGTCTCTTTGTCAGGTGGACAAATGCAAAACAAACGTCTGACTTCTTCTAGTATGCTATGTTCCCCCAAAAAAGATTCCATTGGACTATAGAGAAGTCTCAACAAGATGGACTTAGTAGAGGAAAGAAGTCTACAAGATGGCATCAGCAGAGGGAAGAAGCCATACTTGTTCTTGTATGCATTGTTCTTTGACAAAGATTCACTTGTACTGTCTCTTTGTCAGGTGGAAAATGCAAAACAAACGTCTGACTTCTTCTGTATGCTATGTTCCCCCAAAAAGATTCCATTGGACTATAGAGAAGTCTCAACAAGATGGACTTAGTAGAGGAAAGAAGACTCTACAAGATGGCATCAGCAGAGGGAATAAGCCATACTTGTTCTTGTATGCAGTGTTCCTTGACAAAGATTCACTTGTACTGTCTCTTTGTCAGGTGGACAAATGCAAAACAAACAAGTCTGACTTCTATTATGCTATGATACCTCTCTACAGGATGGCCTCAGTAGAGAAAAGGTCTCTACAAGATGGACTCGGCAGAGGGAAGAAGCCACACTTGTTCTAGTATGCATTGTTCCTTGAAATAGATTCACTTGTACTGTCTCTTTGTCAGGTGGACGAAAACAAAACAAACAAGTCTGACTTTTTCTAGTATGCTATGTTCCCCACAGAGAAGTGTCAACAAGATGGGCTAAGTAGAGGAGAAGAAATCCTCACGAGATGGTATCAGAAGAGGGAAAAAGTCATACTTGTTCTAGTATGCATTGTTCCTTGACAAAGATTCACCTGTACTGTCTCTTTGTCAAGTGGACAAATGCAAAACAAACAAGTATGACTTCTATTATGCAATGATCCCTCTCTACCCTATGGCCTCAGTAGAGAGAAGGTCTCTACAAGATGGACTCGGCAGAGAGAAGAAGCCATACTTATTCTAGTGTGCATGGTTCCTTGTCAAAGATTCACTTGTACTGTCTTTTTGTCATGTGGACAAGTGCAAAACAAATTAATCCGACTTCTTCTAGTATGCTATGTTCCCCCCCTCTAAAAAAAATGGACTACAGAGAAGTCTCAACAAGATGGACTAAGTAGAGGGAAGAAAAATCTCTACAAGATGGACTCAGCAGAGGGAAGAAGCCACACTTGTTCTAGTGTGCATTGTTCCTTGACAGAGATTCAATTGTATTGTCTTTGTCAGGTGGACAAATGCAAAACGAACGTCTGACTTCTTCTAGTATGCTTTGTTCCCCCAAAAAAGATTCAATTGGACTAAAGATAAGTCTCAACAAGATGGACTTATTAGAGGAATGAAGTCTCTACAAGATGGCATCAGCAGAGGGAAGAAGCCATACTTGTTCTTGTATGCATTGTTCCTTGACAAAGATTCACTTTTACTGTCTCTTTGTCAGGTGGACAAATGCAAAACAAACGTCTGACTTCTTCTAGTATGCTATGTTCCCACCAAAAAAGATTCCATTGGACTATAGAGAATTCTCAACAAGATGGACTTAATAGAGGAAAGAAGACTCTACAAGATGGCATCAGCAGAGGGAAGAAGCCATACTTGTTCTTGTATGCATTGTTCTTTGACAAACACTCACTTGTACTGTCTCTTTGTCAGGTGGAAAAATGCAAAACAAACGTCTGCTTCTTCTAGTATGCTATGTTCCCCCAATAAAGATTCCATTGGACTATAGAGAAATCTCAACAAGATAGACTTAGTAGAGGAAAGAAGACTCTACAAGATGGCATCAGCAGAGGGAATAAGCCATGCGTGTTCTTGTATGCAGTGTTCCTTGACAAAGATTCACTTGTACTGTCTCTTTGTCAGGTGGACAAATGCAAAACAAACAAGTCTGACTTCTATTATGCTATGATACCTCTCTACAGGATGGCCTCAGTAGAGAAAAGGTCTCTACAAGATGGACTCGGTAGAGGGAAGAAGCCACACTTGTTCTAGTATGCATAGTTCCATGAAATAGATTCACTTGTACTGTCTCTTTGTCAGGTGGACGAAAACGAAACAAACAAGTCTGACTTTTTCTAGTATGCTATGTTCCCCACCCCCTAAAAAAAAAGATTCCATTGGATTACAGAGAAGTCTCAACAAGATGGGCTAAATAGAGGGAAGAAATCTTCACGAGATGGTATCATAAGAGGGAAAAGTCATACTTGTTCTTGTATGCATCGTTCCTTGACAAAGATCACTTGTACTGTCTCTTTGTCAAGTGGACAAATGCAAAACAAACAAGTATGACTTCTATTATGCAAAGATCCCTCTCTACCCTATGGCCTCAGTAGAGAGAAGGTCTCTACAAGATGGACTCGGCAGAGGAAGAAGCCATACTTATTCTAGTGTGCATTGTTCCTTGTCAAAATTCACTTGTACTGTCTCTTTGTCATGTGGACAAGTGCAAAACAAATAAATCTGACTTCTTCTAGTATGCTATGTTCCCCCCACCCTCTAAAAAAAAAGATTCCATTGGACTACAGAGAAGTCTCAACAAGATGGACTAAGTAGAGGGAAGAAAAATCTCTACAAGATGGACTCAGCAAAGGGAAGAAGCCACACTTGTTCTAGTGTGCATTGTTCCTTGACAAAGATTCACTTGTATTGTCTTTGTCAGGTGGACAAATGCAAAACAAACGTCTGACTTCTACTAGTATGCTTTGTTCCCCCAAAAAAGATTCCATTGGACTAAAGATAAGTCTCAACAAGATGGACTTATTAGAGGAAAGAAGTCTCTACAAGATGGCATCAGCAGAGGGAAGAAGCCATACTTGTTCTTGTATGTATTGTTCCTTGACAAAGATTCACTTTTACTGTCTCTTTGTCAGGTGGACAAATGCAAAACAAACGTCTGACTTCTTCTAGTATGCTATGTTCCCACCAAAAAAGATTCCATTGGACTATAGAGAATTCTCAACAAGATGGACTTAGTAGAGGAAAGAAGACTCTACAAGATGGCATCAGCAGAGGGAAGAAGCCATACTTGTTCTTGTATGCATTGTTCTTTGACAAACACTCATTTGTACTGTCTCTTTGTCAGGTGGAAAAATGCAAAACAAATGTCTGCTTCTTCTAGTATGCTATGTTCCCCCAATAAAGATTCCATTGGACTATAGAGAAATCTCAACAAGATGGACTTAGTAGAGGAAAGAAGACTCTACAAGATGGCATCAGCAGAGGGAATAAGCCATGCTTGTTCTTGTATGCATTGTTCTTTGACAAAGATTCACTTTTACTGTCTCTTTGTCAGGTGGACAAATACAAAACAAACGTCTGACTTCTTCTAGTATGCTATGTTCCCCCCCCCAAAAAAAAGATTCCATTGGACTATGGAGAAGTCTCAACAAGATGGACTTAGTAGAGGAAAAAAGACTCTACAAGATGGCATCAGCAGAGGGAAGAAGCCATACTTGTTCCTTGTATATATTGTTTTTTGACAAAGATTCACTTGTACTATCTCTTTGTCAGGTGGACAAATGCAAAACAAACTCTGACTTCTTCTAGTATGCTATGTTCTCCCCAAAAAAGATTCAATTGGACTACAGAGAAGTCTCAACAAGATGGACTTAGTAGAGGAAGAAAATCTCTACAAGATGGACTCAGCAGAGGGAAGAAGCCACACTTGTTCTATGCATTGTTCCTTTGACAAACATTGCTTGTACTGTCTCTTTGTCAGGTGGACAAATGCAAAACAAACATCTGACTTCTTCTAGTATGCTATGTTCCTCCCAAAAAAGATTCCATTGGACTATAGAGAAGTTTCAACAAGATGGACTTAGTAGAGGAAAGAAGTCTCTACAAGATGGCATCAGCAGAGGGAAGAAGCCATACTTGTTCTTTATGCATGTTCTTTGACAAAGATTCACTTGTACTGTCTCTTTGTCAGGTGGACAAATGCAAAACAAACGTCTGACTTCTCTAGTATGCTATGTTCCCCCAAAAAAGATTCATTGGACTATAGAGAAGTCTCAACAAGATGGACTTAGTAGAGAAAGAAGTCTCTACAAATGGCATCAGCAGAGGGAAGAAGCCATACTTGTTCTTGTATGCAGTGTTCTTGACAAAGATTCACTTGTACTGTCTCTTTGTCAGGTGGACAAATGCAAAACAAACGTCTGACTTCTTCTAGTATGCTATGTTCCCCCCAAAAAAGATTCCACTGGACTATAGAGAAGTCTCAACAAGATGGACTTAGTAGAGGAAAGAAGACTCTACAAGATGGCATCGGCAGAGGGAAGAAGCCATACTTGTTCTAGTATGCATTGTTCCTTGACAAAGATTCACTTGTACTGTCTCTTTGTCAGGTGGACAAATGCAAAACAAACAAGTCTAACTAGTCTAAGATTCCATGGATTACAGAGAACTCTCAACAAGAAGGGCTAAGTAGAGGAAGAAATCTCTACGAGATAATATCAGCAGAGGGAAGAAGCCATACTTGTTCTAGTATGCATTGTTCCTTGACAAAGAATCACTTGTACTGTCTCTTTGTCAGGTGGAAAAATGTAAAACAAACATCTGACTTCTTCTAGTATGCTATGTTCCTCCCAAAAAAGATTCAATTGGACTAAAGAGAAGTCTCAACAAGATGGACTTAGTAGAGGAAAGAATACTCTACAAGATGGAATCAGCATAGGGAAGAAGCCTTACTTGTTCTTGTATGCAGTGTTCCTTGACAAAGATTCACTTGTACTGTCTCTTTGTCAGGTGGACAAATGCAAAACAAACAAGTCTAACTTCTCCTAGTATGCTATGTTCCCCCAAAAAAGATTCAATTGGACTATAGAAAAGTCTCAACAAAATGGACTTAGTAGAGGAAAGAAGTCTCTACAAGATGGCATGGCAGAGGAAAGAAGCCATACTTGTTCTTGTATGCAGTGTTCCTTTGACAAAGATTCACTTGTACTGTCTCTTTGTCAGGTGGAAAAATGCAAAACAAACATCTGACTTCTTCTAGTATGCTATGTTGCCCCAAAAAAGATTCCATTGGACTATAGAAAAGTCTCAACAAAATGGACTTAGTAGAGGAAAGAAGTCTCTACAAGATGGCATCGGCAGAGGGAAGAAGCCACACTTGTTCTTGTATGCAGTGTTCCTTGACAAAGATTCACTTGTACTGTCTCTTTGTCAGGTGGACAAATGCAAAACAAACAAGTCTGACTTCTATTATGCTACGATCCCTATCTAGAGGATGTCCTCAGTAGAGAGAAGGTCTCTTCAAGATGGACTCGGCAGAGGGAAGAAGCCATACTCTGTTCTAGTATGCATTGTTCCTTGTCAAAGATTCACTTGTACTGTCTCTTTCTCAGGTGGACAAATGCAAAACAAACAAGTCCGACTTCTTCTAGTATGCTATGTTCCCTCCCCCCTAAAATAAAGATTCCATTGGACTACAGAGAAGTCTCAACAAGATGGACTTAGTAGAGGGAAAAAATCTCTACAAGATGGACTCAGCAGTGGGAAGAAGCCACACTTGTTCTTGTATGCATTGTTCCTTGACAAAGATTCACTTGTACTGTCTCTTTGTCAGGTGGACAAATGCAAAACAAACGTCTGACTTATTCTAGTATGCTATGTCCCCCCAAAAAAGATTCCATTGGACTACAGAGAAGTCTCAACAAGATGGACTTAGTAGAGGGAAGAAGTCTCTACAAGATGGCATCAGCAGAGGGAAGAAGCCATACTTGTTCTTGTATGCAGTGTTCCTTGACAGAGATTCACTTGTACTGTCTTTTTGTCAGGTGGACAAATGCAAAACAAAAGTCTGACTTCTTCTTGTATGCTATGTTCCCCCCAAAAAAAGATTCCATTCGACTATAGAGAAGTCTCAACAAGATGGACTTAGTAGAGGAAAGAAGACTCTACAAGATGGCATCAGCAGAGGGAAGAAGCATACTTGTTCTTGTATGCAGTGTTCCTTGACAAAGATTCTCTTGTACTGTCTATCTGTCAAGTGGACAAATGCAAAACAAACAAGTCTGACTTCTGTTATGCTATGATACCTCTCTACAGGATGGCCTCAGTAGAGAGAAGGTCTCTACAAGATGGACTCAGCAGAGGGAAGAAGCCATACTTGTTCTTGTATGCATTGTTCCTTGACAAAAGATTCACTTGTACTGTCTCTTTGTCAGGTGGCCAAATGCAAAACAAACGTCTGACTTCTTCTAGTATGCTATGTTCCCCCAAAAAAGATTCATTGGACTATAGAGAAGTCTCAACAAGATGGACTTAGTAGAGGAAAGAAGACTCTACAAGAGAGCATCAGAAGAGGGAAGAAGCCATACTTGTTCTTGTATGCATTGTTCTTTGACAAAGATTCACTTGTACTATATCTTTGTCAGGTGGACAAATGCAAAACAAACGTCTGACTTCTTCCAGTATGCTATGTTCCCCCAAAAAAGATTCCATTGGACTATAGAGAAGTCTCAACAAGATGGACTTAGTAGAGGAAAGAAGTCTCTACAAGATGGCATCAGCAGAGGGAAGAAGCCATACTTGTTCTTGTATGCATTGTTCCTTGACAAAGATTCACTTGTACTGTCTCTTTGTCAGGTGGACAAATGCAAAACAAACGTCTGACTTCTTCTAGTATGCTATGGTCCCCCCAAAAAAGATTCCATTGGACTATAGAGAAGTCTCAACAAGATGGACTTAGTAGAGGAAAGAATACTCTACAAGATGGCATCAGCAGAGGGAAGAAGCCATACTTGTTCTTGTATGCATTGTTCCTTGACAAAGATTCACTTGTACTGTCTCTTTGTCAGGTGGACAAATGCAAAACAAACAAGTCTGACTTCTTCTAGTATGCTATGTTCCCCCAAAAAAGATTCCATTGGACTATAGAGAAGTCTCAACAAGATGGACTTAGTAGAGGAAAGAAGTCTCTACAAGATGGCATCAGCAGAGGGAAGAAGCCATACTTGTTCTTGTATGCAGTGTTCCTTGACAAAGATTCACTTGTACTGTCTCTTGTCAGGTGGACAATGCAAAACAAACAAGTCTGACTTCTTCTAGTATTATGCTACGATTCCATTGGACTATAGAGGATGGACTTAGTAGAGAAAGAAGTCTCTACAAGATGGCATCAGCAGAGGGAAGAAGCCATACTTGTTCTTGTATGCATTGTTCCTTGACAAAGATTCACTTGTACTGTCTCTTTGTCAGGTGGACAAATGCAAAACAAACAAGTCTTCTTCTAGTATGCTATGTTCCCCCTAAAAAAGATTCCATTGGACTATAGAGAAGTCTCAACAAGATGGACTTAGAAGAGGAAAGAATCTCTACAAGATGGCATCAGCAGAGGGAAGAAGCCATACTTGTTCTTGTATGCAGTGTTCCTTGACAAAGATTCACTTGTACTGTCTCTTTGTCAGGTGGACAAATGCAAAACAAACAAGTCTAACTTCTTCTAGTATGCTATGTTCCCCCCAAAAAAGATTCATTGGACTATAGAGAAGTCTCAACAAAATGGACTTAGTAGAGGAAAGAAGTCTCTACAAGATGGCATCAGCAGAGGGAAGAAGCCATACTTGTTCTTGCATGCAGTGTTCCTTGACAAAGATTCACTTGTATTGTCTCTTTGTCAGGTGGAAAAATGCAAAACAAACATCTGACTTCTTCTAGTATGCTATGTTCCCCCAAAAAAGATTCCATTGGACTATAGAGAAGTCTCAACAAAATGGACTTAGTAGAGGAAAGAAGTCTCTACAAGATGGCATCAGCAGAGGGAAGAAGCCATACTTGTTCTTGTATGCAGTGTTCCTTGACAAAGATTCACTTGTACTGTCTCTTTGTCAGGTGGACAAATGCAAAACAAACAAGTCTGATTCTATTATGCTACGATCCACTATCTAGAAGATGGACTTAGTAGAGGAAAGAAGTCTCTACAAGATGGCTCGGCAGAGGGAAGAAAGCCATACTTGTTCTTGTATGCATTGTTCCTTGTCAAAGATTCACTTGTACTGTCTCTTTGTCAGGTGGACAAATGCAAAACAAACAAGTCTGACTTCTTCTAGTATGCTATGTTCCCCCAAAAAAGATTCCATTGGACTATAGAGAAGTCTCAACAAGATGGACTTAGTAGAGGAAAGAATCTCTACAAGATGGACTCAGCAGAGGGAAGAAGCCATACTTGTTCTGTATGCATTGTTCCTTGACAAAGATTCACTTGTACTGTCTCTTTGTCAGGTGGACAAATGCAAAACAAACGTCTGACTTCTTCTAGTATGCTATGTTCCCCCCAAAAAGATTCCATTGGACTATAGAGAAGTCTCAACAAGATGGACTTAGTAGAGGAAAGAAGACTCTACAAGATGGCATCAGCAGAGGGAAGAAGCCATACTTGTTCTTGTATGCATTGTTCCTTGACAAAGATTCACTTGTACTGTCTCTTTGTCAGGTGGACAAATGCAAAACAAACGTCTGACTTCTTCTAGTATGCTATGTTCCTCCCAAAAAAGATTCCATTGGACTATAGAGAAGTCTCAACAAGATGGACTTAGTAGAGGAAAGAAGACTCTACAAGATGGCATCAGCAGAGGGAAGAAGCCATACTTGTTCTTGTATGCATTGTTCCTTGACAAAGATTCACTTGTACTGTCTCTTTGTCAGGTGGACAAATGCAAAACAAACGTCTGACTTCTTCTAGTATGCTATGTTCCCCCAAAAAAGATTCCATTGGACTATAGAGAAGTCTCAACAAGATGGACTTAGTAGAGGAAAGAAGACTCTACAAGATGGCATAGCAGAGGGAAGAAGCCATACTTGTTTTGTATGCAGTGTTCCTTGACAAAGATTCACTTGTACTGTCTCTTTGTCAGGTGGACAAATGCAAAACAAACAAGTCTGACTTTTCTAGTATGCTATGTTCCCCCAAAAAAGATTCATTGGACTATAGAGAAGTCTCAACAAATGGACTTAGTAGAGGAAAGAAGTCTCTACAAGATGGCATCAGCAGAGGGAAGAAGCCATACTTGTTCTTGTATGCAGTGTTCCTTGACAAAGATTCACTTGTACTGTCTCTTTGTCAGGTGGACAAATGCAAAACAAACAAGTCTGACTTCTATTATGCTATGATCCCTCTCTAGAGGATGGCCTCAGTAGAGAGAAGGTCTCTACAAGATGGACTCGGCAGAGGGAAGAAGCCATACTTGTTCTGTATGCATTGTTCCTTGTCAAAGATTCACTTGTACTGTCTCTTTGTCAGGTGGACAAATGCAAAACAAACAAGTCTGACTTCTTCTAGTATGCTATGTTCCCTCTCTAAAAAAAAAGATTCCATTGGACTACAGAGAAGTCTCAACAAGATGGTAGTAAGGAAAAAAATCTCTACAAGATGGACTCAGCAGAGGGAAGAAGCCACATACTTGTTCTAGTGTGCATTGTTCCTTGACAAGATTCACTTGTACTGTCTCTTTGTCAGGTGGACAAATGCAAAACAAACGTCTGACTTCTTCTAGTATGCTATGTTCCCCCAAAAAAGATTCCATTGGACTAAGAGAAGTCTCAACAAGATGGACTTAGTAGAGGAAGAAGTCTCTACAAGATGGCATCAGCAGAGGGAAGAAGCCATACTTGTTCTTGTATGCATTGTTCCTTGACAAAGATTCACTTGTACTGTCTCTTTGTCAGGTGGACAAATGCAAAACAAACGTCTGACTTCTTCTAGTATGCTATGTTCCCCCAAAAAAGATTCCATTGGACTATAGAGAAGTCTCAACAAGATGGACTTAGTAGAGGAAAGAAGACTCTACAAGATGGCATCAGCAGAGGGAAGAAGCCATACTTGTTCTTGTATGCATTGTTCCTTGACAAAGATTCACTTGTACTGTCTCTTTGTCAGGTGGACAAATGCAAAATAAACGTCTAACTTCTTCTAGTATGCTATGTTCCCCCAAAAAAGATTCCATTGGACTATAGAGAAGTCTCAACAAGATGGACTTAGTAGAGGAAAGAAGACTCTACAAGATGGCATCAGCAGAGGGAAGAAGCCATAATTGTTCTTGTAGCCATCGTTCTTTGACAAATATTCACTTGTATTGTCTCTTTGTCAGGTGGACAAATGCAAAACAAATGTCTGACTTCTTCTAGTATACTATGTTCACCCCAAAAAAGATTCCATTGGACTATAGAGAAGTCTCAACAAGATGGACTTAGTAGAGGAAAGAAGACTCTACAAGTTGGCATTAGCAGAGGTTAGAAGCCATACTTTTTCTTGTATGCAGTGTTCCTTGACAAAGATTCACTTGTAGGCCTACTGTCTCTTTGTCAGGTGGACAAATGCAAAACAAACGTCTGACTTCTTCTAGTATGCTATAGTCCCCCCAAAAAAGATTCCATTGGACTATAGAGAAGTCTCAACAAGATGGACTTATAAGAGGAAAGAATACTCTACAAGATTGCATCAGCAGAGGGAAGAAGCCTTACTTGTTCTTGTATGCAGTGTTCCTTGACAAAGATTCACTTGTACTGTCTCTTTGTCAGGTGGACAAATGCAAAACAAACAAGTCTGATTTCTTCTAGTATATAAGTTCCCCCCAAAAAAGATTCAATTGGACTATAGAGAAGTCTCAACAAGATGGACTTAGTAGAGGAAAGAAGACTCTAGAAGATGGCATCAGCAGAGGGAAGAAGCCATACATGTTCTTGTATGCATTGTTCTTTGACAAAGATTCATTTGTAATATCACTTTGTCAGTTGGCCAAATGCAAAACAAACGTCTGACTTCTTCTAGTATGCTATGTTCCCCCAAAAAAGATTCAATTGGACTATAGAGAAGTCTCAACAAGATGGACTTAGTAGAGGAAAGAAGACTCTACAAGAGAGCATCAGAAGAGAGAAGAAGCCATACTTGTTCTTGTATGCAGTGTTCCTTGACAAAGATTCACTTGTACTGTCTCTTTGTCAGGTGGACAAATGCAAAACAAACAAGTCTGATTTCTTCTAGTATGCTAAGTTCCCCCCAAAAAGATTCAATTGGACTATAGAGAAGTCTCAACAAGATGGACTTAGTAGAGGAAAGAAGACTCTAGAAGATGGCATCAACAGAGGGAAGAAGCCATACATGTTCTTGTATGCATTGTTCTTTGACAAAGATTCACTTGTGCTATATCTTTGTCAGGTGGACAAATGCAAAACAAACGTCTGACTTCTTCTAGTATGCTATGTTCCCCCCAAAAAATATTCCATTGGACTATAGAGAAGTCTCAACAAGATGGACTTAGTAGAGGAAAGAAGTCTCTACAAGATGACATCAGCAGATTGAAGAAGCCATACTTGTCCTTGTATGCATTGTTCCTTGACAAAGATTCATTTGTACTCTCTTTTTGTCAGGTGGACAAATGCAAAATAAACGTCTGACTTCTTCTAGTATGCTATGTTCCCCCCAAAAAAGATTCCATTGGACTATAGAGAAGTCTCAACAAGATGGACTTAGTAGAGGAAAGAAGACTCGCCAAGATGGCATCAGCAGAGGGAAGAAGCCATACATGTTCTTGTATGCATTGTTCTTTGACAAAGATTCACTTGTACTATATCTTTGTCAGATGGACAAATGCAAAACAAACGTCTGACTTCTTCTAGTATGCTATGTTCCCCCCAAAAAAGATTCCATTGGACTATAGAGAAGTCTCAACAAGATGGACTTAGTAGAGGAAAGAAGACTCTACAAGATGGCATCAGCAGAGGGAAGAAGCCATACTTGTTCTTGTATGCAGTGTTTCTTGACAAAGATTCACTTGTACTGTCTCTTTGTCAGGTGGACAAATGCAAAACAAACAAGTCTGACTTCTATTATGCTTTGATACCTCTCTACAGGATGGCCTCAGTAGATAAAAGGTCTCTACAAGATGGACTCGGCAGAGGGAAGAAGCCATACTTGTTCTTGTATGCATTGTTCCTTGTCAAAGATTCACTTGTACTGTCTCTTTCTCAGGTGGACAAATGCAAAACAAACAAGTCTGACTTCTTTTAGTATGCTATGTCTCCCCCCCCCTTAAAAAAAAAAGATTCCATTGGATTACAGAGAACTCTCAACAAGAAGGGATAAGTAGAGGAAGAAATCTCTACGAGATATTATCAGCAGAGGGAAAAGCCATACTTGTTCTAGTATGCATTGTTCCTTGACAAAGAATCACTTGTACTGTCTCTTTGTCAGGTGGAAAAATGTAAAACAAACATCTGACTTCTTCTAGTATGCTAATTTCCCCCAAAAAAGATTCAATTGGACTAAAGAGAAGTTTCAACAAGATGGACTTAGTAGAGGAAAGAATACTCTACAAGATGGAATCAGCATAGGGAAGAAGCCTTACTTGTTCTTGTATGCAGTGTTCCTTGACAAAGATTCACTTGTACTGTCTCTTTGTCAGGTGGACAAATGCAAAACAAACAAGTCTAACTTCTCCTAGTATGCTATGTTCCCCAAAAAAGATTCAATTGGACTATAGGGAAGTCTCAACAAAATAGACTTAGTAGAGGAAAGAAGTCTCTACAAGATGGCATCGGCAGAGGAAAGAAGCCATATTTGTTCTTGTATGCAGTGTTCCTTAACAAAGATTCACTTGTAATGACTTCTTTGTCAGTTGGAAAAATGCAAAACAAACATCTGACTTCTTCTAGTATGTTATGTTGCCCCAAAAAAGATTCCATTGGACTATAGAAAAGTCTCAACAAAATGGACTTAGTAGAGGAAAGAAGTCTCTACAACATGGCATCAGCAGAGGGAAGAGTCCATACTTGTTCTTGTATGCAGTGTTCCTTGACAAAGATTCACTTGTACTGTCTCTTTGTCAGGTGGACAAATGCAAAACAAACAAGTCTGACTTCTATCATGCTACGATCCCTCTCTAGAGGATGGCCTCAGTAGAGAGAAGGTCTCTTCAAGATGGACTCGGCAGAGGGAAGAAGCCATACTTGTTCTAGTATGCATTGTTCCTTGTCAAAGATTCACTGGTACTGTCTCTTTCTCAGGTGGACAAATGCAAAACAGACAAGTCCGACTTCTTCTAGTATGCTATGTTCCCCCCACACTAAAAAAAAGATTCCATTGGACTATAGAGAAGTCTCAACAAGATGGACTTAGAAGAGGAAAGAATACTCTACAAGATTGTATCAGCAGAGGGAAGAAGCCTTACTTGTTCTTGTATGCAGTGTTCCTTGACAAAGATTCACTTGTACTGTCTCTTTGTCAGGTGGACAAATGCAAAACAAACAAGTCTGACTTCTATCATGCTACGATCCCTCTCTAGAGGATGGCCTCAGTAGAGAGAAGGTCTCTTCAAGATGGACTCGCCAGAGGGAAGAAGCCATACTTGTTCTAGTATGCATTGTTCCTTGTCAAAGATTCACTTATACTGTCTCTTTTTCAGGTGGACAAATTCAAAACAAACAAGTCCGACTTCTTCTAGTATGCTATGTTCCCCCCCCCCTAAAAAAAAGATTCCATTGGACTACAGAGAAGTCTCAACAAGATGGACTAAGTAGGGAAGAAAAATCTCTATAAGATGGACTCACCGGAGGGAAGAAGCCACACTTGGTCTAGTGTGCATTGTTCCTTGACAGAGATTCACTTTTAATGTCTTTTTGTCAGGTGGACAAATGCAAAACAAACGTCTGACTTCTTATTGTATGTTATGTTCCCCCAAAAAAGATTCCATTCGACTATAGAGAAGTCTCAACAAGATGGACTTAGTAGAGGAAAGAAGTCTCTACAAGATGGCATCAGCAGAGGGAAGAAGCCATCTTGTTCTTGTATGCATTGTTCCTTGACAAAGATTCACTTGTACTGTCTCTTTGTCAGGTGGACAAATGCAAAACAAACGTCTGACTTCTTCTAGTATGCTATGTTCCCCCAAAAAGGATTTCATTGGACTATAGAGAGTCCAACAAGATGGACTTAGTAGAGGAAAGAAGTCTCTACAAGATGGCACTCGGAGAGGGAAGAAGCCATACTTGTTCTTGTATGCATTGTTCCTTGTCAAAGATTCACTTAGGTACTGTCTCTTTGTCAGGTGGACAAATGCAAAACAAACGTCTGACTTCTTCTAGTATGCTATGTTCCCCCCAAAAAAGATTCCATTGGACTATAGAGAAGTCTCAACAAGATGGACTTAGTAGAGGAAAGAATACTCTACAAGATTGCATCAGCAGAGGGAAGAAGCCTTACTTGTTCTTGTATGCATTGTTCCTTGACAAAGATTCACTTGTACTGTCTTTTTGTCAGGTGGACAAATGCAAAACAAACGTCTGACTTCTATTATGCTATGTTCCCCCAAAAAAGATTCCTCTATAGAGAAGTCTCAACAAGATGGACTTAGTAGAGGAAGAAGTCTCTACAAGATGGCATCAGCAGAGGGAAGAAGCCATACTTGTTCTTGTATGCATTGTTCCTTGACAAAGATTCACTTGTACTGTCTCTTTGTCAGGTGGACAAATGCAAAACAACAGTCTGACTTCTTCTAGTATGCTATGTTCCCCAAAAAAGATTCCATTGGACTATAGAGAAGTCTCAACAAGATGGACTTAGTAGAGGAAAGAATCTCAACAAGATGGCATCAGCAGAGGGAAGAAGCCATACTTGTTCTTGTATGCAGTGTTCCTTGACAAAGATTCACTTGTACTGTCTCTTTGTCAGGTGGAAAAATGCAAAACAAAAAGTCTGACTTCTTCTAGTATGCTATGTGCCACAAAAAAGATTCCATTGGACTATACAAAGGTTCAACAAAATGGACTTAGTAGAGGAAAGAAGTCTCTACAAGATGGCATCGGCAGAGGGAAGAAGCCATACTTGTTCTTGTATGCAGCGTTCCTTGACAAAGATTCACTTGTACTGTCTCTTTGTCAGGTGGACAAATGCAAAACAAACAAGTCTGACTTCTATTATGCTACGATCCCTATTCTATAGAGAAGTCCTCAACAGTAGAAAGAAGGTCTCTACAAGATGGCATCGGCAGAGGGAAGAAGCCATACTTGTTCTTGTATGCAGTGTTCCTTGACAAAGATTCACTTGTACTGTCTCTTTGTCAGGTGGACAAATGCAAAACAAACAAGTCCGACTTCTTCTAGTATGCTATGTTCCCCCCAAAAAAGATTCCATTGGACTACAGAGAAGTCTCAACAAGATGGACTAGTAGAGAAGAAAAATCTCTACAAGATGGACTCAGCAGAGGGAAGAAGCCATACTTGTTCTAGTGTGCATTGTTCCTTGACAAAGATTCACTTGTATGTCTCTTTGTCAGGTGGACAAATGCAAAACAAACGTCTGACTTCTTCTAGTATGCTATGTTCCCCCAAAAAAGATTCCATTGGACTATAGAGAAGTCTCAACAAGATGGACTTAGTAGAGGAAGAAGTCTCTACAAGATGGCATCAGCAGAGGGAAGAAGCCATACTTGTTCTTTATGCATTGTTCCTTGACAAAGATTCACTTGTACTATCTCTTTGTCAGGTGGACAAATGCAAAACAAACGTCTGACTTCTTCTAGTATGCTATGTTCCCCAAAAAACATTTCATTGGACTATAGAGAAGTCCCAACAAGATGGACTTAGTAGAGGAAAGAAGTCTCTACAAGATGGCATAGCAGAGGGAAAAAGCCATACTTGTTCTTGTATGCAGTGTTCCTTGTCAAAGATTCACTTAGGTACTGTCTCTTTGTCAGGTGGACAAATGCAAAATAAATGTCTGACTTCTTCTAGTATGCTATGTTCCCCCCCAAAAAAGATTCCATTGGACTATAGAGAAGTCTCAACAAGATGGACTTAGTAGAGGAAAGAATACTCTACAAGATGGCATCAGCAGAGGGAAGAAGCCATACTTGTTCTTGTATGCAGTGTTCCTTGACAAAGATTCACTTGTACTGTCTCTTTGTCAGGTGGACAAATGCAAAACAAACGTCTGACTTTTTAGTATGCTATGTTCCCCCAAAAAAGATTCCATTGGACTATAGAGAAGTCTCAACAAAATGGACTTAGAAGAGAAAGAAGTCTCTACAAGATGGCATCGCAGAGGGAATTAGCCATACTTGTTCTTGTATGCAGTGTTCCTTGACAAAGATTCACTTGTACTGTCTCTTTGTCAGGTGGACAAATGCAAAACAAACAAGTCTGACTTCTATTATGCTATGATCCCTCCATTCTAGAGGATGGCCTAGTAGAGGAGAAGGTCTCTACAAGATGGCTCGGCAGAGGGAAGAAGCCATACTTGTTCTTGTATGCATTGTTCCTTGACAAAGATTCACTTGTACTGTCTCTTTGTCAGGTGGACAAATGCAAAACAAACAAGTCTACTTCTTCTAGTATGCTATGTTCCCCCAAAAAAGATTCCATTGGACTACAGAGAAGTCTCAACAAGATGGACTTAGTAGAGGAAAAAATCTCTACAAGATGGACTCAAGCAGAGGGAAGAAGCCACACTTGTTCTAGTATGCATTGTTCCTTGACAAAGATTCACTTGTACTGTCTCTTTGTCAGGTGGACAAAATGCAAAACAAACGTCTGACTTCTTCTAGTATGCTATGTTCCCCCAAAAAAGATTCCATTGGACTAAAGAGAAGTCTCAACAAGATGGACTTAGTAGAGGAAAGAAGTCTCTACAAGATGGCATCAGCAGAGGGAAGAAGCCATACTTGTTCTTGTATGCATTGTTCCTTGACAAAGATTCACTTGTACTGTCTCTTTGTCAGGTGGACAAATGCAAAACAAACAAGTCTGACTTCTATTATGCTATGATCCCTATCTAGAGGATGTCCTCAGTAGAGAAAGGTCTCTTCAAGATGGACTCGGCAGAGGGAAGAAGCCATACTTGTTCTAGTATGCATTGTTCCTTGTCAAAGATTCACTTGTACTGTCTCTTTCTCAGGTGGACAAATGCAAAACAAACAAGTCCGACTTCTTCTAGTATGCTATGTTCCCCCCCCCTAAAAAAAAAGATTCCATTGGACTACAGAGAAGTCTCAACAAGATGGACTAAGTAGAGGGAAGAAAAATCTCTATAAGATGGACTCAGCAGAGGGAAGAAGCCACACTTGTTCTAGTGTGCATTGTTCCTTGACAGAGATTCACTTGTACTGTCTTTTTGTCAGGTGGACAAATGCAAAACAAACGTCTGACTTCTTCTAGTATGCTATGTTCCCCCAAAAAAGATTCCATTCGACTATAGAGAAGTCTCAACAAGATGGACTTAGTAGAGGGAAGAAGTCTCTACAAGATGGCATCAGCAGAGGGAAGAAGCCATACTTGTTCTTTTATGCATTGTTCTTTGACAAAGATTCACTTGTACTATCTCTTTGTCAGGTGGACAAATGCAAATTAAACGTCTGACTTCTTCTAGTATGCTATGTTCCCCAAAAAAGATTTCATTGGACTATAGAGAAGTCCCAACAAGATGGACTTAGTAGAGGAAAGAAGACTCTACAAGATGGCATCAGCAGAGGGAAGAAGCCATACTTGTTCTTGTATGCATTGTTCCTTGACAAAGATTCACTTGTACTGTCTCTTTGTCAGGTGGACAAATGCAAAATAAACGTCTAACTTCTTCTAGTATGCTATGTTCCCCCCAAAAAAAGATTCCATTGGACTATAGAGAAGTCTCAACAAGATGGACTTAGTAGAGGAAAGAAGACTCTACAAGATGGCATCAGCAGAGGGAAGAAGCCATAATTGTTCTTGTAGCCATCGTTCTTTGACAAATATTCACTTGTATTGTCTCTTTGTCAGGTGGACAAATGCAAAACAAATGTCTGACTTCTTCTAGTATACTATGTTCACCCCAAAAAAGATTCCATTGGACTATAGAGAAGTCTCAACAAGATGGACTTAGTAGAGGAAAGAAGACTCTACAAGTTGGCATTAGCAGAGGTTAGAAGCCATACTTTTTCTTGTATGCAGTGTTCCTTGACAAAGATTCACTTGTAGGCCTACTGTCTCTTTGTCAGGTGGACAAATGCAAAACAAACGTCTGACTTCTTCTAGTATGCTATAGTCCCCCCAAAAAAGATTCCATTGGACTATAGAGAAGTCTCAACAAGATGGACTTAAAGAGGAAAGAATACTCTACAAGATTGCATCAGCAGAGGGAAGAAGCCTTACTTGTTCTTGTATGCAGTGTTCCTTGACAAAGATTCACTTGTACTGTCTCTTTGTCAGGTGGACAAATGCAAAACAAACAAGTCTGATTTCTTCTAGTATGCTAAGTTCCCCCCAAAAAAGATTCATTGGACTATAGAGAAGTCTCAACAAGATGGACTTAGTAGAGGAAAGAAGACTCTAGAAGATGGCATCAGCAGAGGGAAGAAGCCATACATGTTCTTGTATGCATTGTTCTTTGACAAAGATTCATTTGTAATATCACTTTGTCAGTTGGCCAAATGCAAAACAAACGTCTGACTTCTTCTAGTATGCTATGTTCCCCCAAAAAAGATTCAATTGGACTATAGAGAAGTCTCAACAAGATGGACTTAGTAGAGGAAAGAAGACTCTACAAGAGAGCATCAGAAGAGAGAAGAAGCCATACTTGTTCTTGTATGCAGTGTTCCTTGACAAAGATTCACTTGTACTGTCTCTTTGTCAGGTGGACAAATGCAAAACAAACAAGTCTGATTTCTTCTAGTATGCTAAGTTCCCCCCAAAAAGATTCAATTGGACTATAGAGAAGTCTCAACAAGATGGACTTAGTAGAGGAAAGAAGACTCTAGAAGATGGCATCAACAGAGGGAAGAAGCCATACATGTTCTTGTATGCATTGTTCTTTGACAAAGATTCACTTGTGATATATCTTTGTCAGGTGGACAAATGCAAAACAAACGTCTGACTTCTTCTAGTATGCTATGTTCCCCCAAAAAAATATTCCATTGGACTATAGAGAAGTCTCAACAAGATGGACTTAGTAGAGGAAAGAAGTCTCTACAAGATGACATCAGCAGATTGAAGAAGCCATACTTGTCCTTGTATGCATTGTTCCTTGACAAAGATTCATTTGTACTCTCTTTTTGTCAGGTGGACAAATGCAAAATAAACGTCTGACTTCTTCTAGTATGCTATGTTCCCCCCAAAAAAGATTCCATTGGACTATAGAGAAGTCTCAACAAGATGGACTTAGTAGAGGAAAGAAGACTCGCCAAGATGGCATCAGCAGAGGGAAGAAGCCATACATGTTCTTGTATGCATTGTTCTTTGACAAAGATTCACTTGTACTATATCTTTGTCAGATGGACAAATGCAAAACAAACGTCTGACTTCTTCTAGTATGCTATGTTCCCCCAAAAAAAGATTCCATTGGACTATAGAGAAGTCTCAACAAGATGGACTTAGTAGAGGAAAGAAGACTCTACAAGATGGCATCAGCAGAGGGAAGAAGCCATACTTGTTCTTGTATGCAGTGTTTCTTGACAAAGATTCACTTGTACTGTCTCTTTGTCAGGTGGACAAATGCAAAACAAACAAGTGTGACTTCTATTATGCTTTGATACCTCTCTACAGGATGGCCTCAGTAGATAAAAGGTCTCTACAAGATGGACTCGGCAGAGGGAAGAAGCCATACTTGTTCTTGTATGCATTGTTCCTTGTCAAAGATTCACTTGTACTGTCTCTTTCTCAGGTGGACAAATGCAAAACAAACAAGTCTGACTTCTTTTAGTATGCTATGTCTCCCCCCCCCTTAAAAAAAAAAGATTCCATTGGATTACAGAGAACTCTCAACAAGAAGGGATAAGTAGAGGAAGAAATCTCTACGAGATATTATCAGCAGAGGGAAAAGCCATACTTGTTCTAGTATGCATTGTTCCTTGACAAAGAATCACTTGTACTGTCTCTTTGTCAGGTGGAAAAATGTAAAACAAACATCTGACTTCTTCTAGTATGCTAATTTCCCCCAAAAAAGATTCAATTGGACTAAAGAGAAGTTTCAACAAGATGGACTTAGTAGAGGAAAGAATACTCTACAAGATGGAATCAGCATAGGGAAGAAGCCTTACTTGTTCTTGTATGCAGTTGTTCCTTGACAAAGATTCACTTGTACTGTCTCTTTGTCAGGTGGACAAATGCAAAACAAACAAGTCTAACTTCTCCTAGTATGCTATGTTCCCCAAAAAAGATTCAATTGGACTATAGGGAAGTCTCAACAAAATAGACTTAGTAGAGGAAAGAAGTCTCTACAAGATGGCTTCGGCAGAGGAAAGAAGCCATATTTGTTCTTGTATGCAGTGTTCCTTAACAAAGATTCACTTGTAATGACTCTTTGTCAGTTGGAAAAATGCAAAACAAACATCTGACTTCTTCTAGTATGTTATGTTGCCCCAAAAAAGATTCCATTGGACTATAGAAAAGTCTCAACAAAATGGACTTAGTAGAGGAAAGAAGTCTCTACAACATGGCATCAGCAGAGGGAAGAGTCCATACTTGTTCTTGTATGCAGTGTTCCTTGACAAAGATTCACTTGTACTGTCTCTTTGTCAGGTGGACAAATGCAAAACAAACAAGTCTGACTTCTATCATGCTACGATCCCTCTCTAGAAGATGGCCTCAGTAGAGAGAAGGTCTCTTCAAGATGGACTCGGCAGAGGGAAGAAGCCATACTTGTTCTAGTATGCATTGTTCCTTGTCAAAGATTCACTGGTACTGTCTCTTTCTCAGGTGGACAAATGCAAAACAGACAAGTCCGACTTCTTCTAGTATGCTATGTTCCCCCCACACTAAAAAAAAGATTCCATTGGACTATAGAGAAGTCTCAACAAGATGGACTTAGAAGAGGAAAGAATACTCTACAAGATTGTATCAGCAGAGGGAAGAAGCCTTACTTGTTCTTGTATGCAGTGTTCCTTGACAAAGATTCACTTGTACTGTCTCTTTGTCAGGTGGACAAATGCAAAACAAACAAGTCTGACTTCTATCATGCTACGATCCCTCTCTAGAGGATGGCCTCAGTAGAGAGAAGGTCTCTTCAAGATGGACTCGCCAGAGGGAAGAAGCCATACTTGTTCTAGTATGCATTGTTCCTTGTCAAAGATTCACTTATACTGTCTCTTTTTCAGGTGGACAAATTCAAAACAAACAAGTCCGACTTCTTCTAGTATGCTATGTTCCCCCCCCCCTAAAAAAAAGATTCCATTGGACTACAGAGAAGTCTCAACAAGATGGACTAAGTAGAGGGAAGAAAAATCTCTATAAGATGGACTCACCGGAGGGAAGAAGCCACACTTGGTCTAGTGTGCATTGTTCCTTGACAGAGATTCACTTTTAATGTCTTTTTGTCAGGTGGACAAATGCAAAACAAACGTCTGACTTCTTATTGTATGTTATGTTCCCCCAAAAAAGATTCCATTCGACTATAGAGAAGTCTCAACAAGATGGACTTAGTAGAGGAAAGAAGTCTCTACAAGATGGCATCGGCAGAGGGAAGAAGCCATAATTGTTCTTGTATGCAGCGTTCCTTGACAAAGATTCACTTGTACTGTCTCTTTGTCAGGTGGACAAATGCAAAACAAACGTCTGACTTCTATTATGCTATGTTCCCTATTCTAGAGATGTCAACTGGACTTAGTAGAGGAAAGAAGTCTCTACAAGATGGACTCGGCAAGAGGGAAGAAGCCATACTTGTTCTTGTATGCATTGTTCCTTGTCAAAGATTCACTTATACTGTCTCTTTCTCAGGTGGACAAATGCAAAACAAACAAGTCTGACTTCTTCTAGTATGCTATGTTCCCCACCCCCTAAAAAAAAAGATTCCATTGGACTACAGAGAAGTCTCAACAAGATGGACTTAGTAGAGGGAAGAAAAATCTCTATAAGATGGACTCAGCAGAGGGAAGAAGCCACACTTGTTCTAGTGTGCATTGTTCCTTGACAAAGATTCACTTTACTGTCTTTTTGTCAGGTGGACAAATGCAAAACAAACGTCTGACTTCTATTGTATGCTATGTTCCCCCAAAAAAGATTCCATTCGACTATAGAGAAGTCTCAACAAGATGGACTAGTAGAGGGAAGAAGTCTCTACAAGATGGCATCAGCAAGGGAAGAAGCCATACTTGTTCTTTTATGCATTGTTCCTTGACAAAGATTCACTTGTACTGTCTCTTTGTCAGGTGGACAAATGCAAAAAACTTCTGACTTCTTCTAGTATGCTATGTTCCCCAAAAAACATTTCATTGGACTATAGAGAAGTCCCAACAAGATGGACTTAGTAGAGGAAAGAAGTTTCTACAAGATGGCATTAGCAGAGGGAAGAAGCCATACTTGTTCTTGTATGCAGTGTTCCTTGTCAAAGATTCACTTGTACTGTCTCTTTGTCAGGTGGACAAATGCAAAATAAATGTCTGACTTCTTCTAGTATGCTATGTTCCCCCCAAAAAAGATTCCATTGGACTATAGAGAAGTCTCAACAAGATGGACTTAGAAGAGGAAAGAATCTCTACAAGATGGCATCAGCAGAGGGAAGAAGCCTTACTTGTTCTTGTATGCAGTGTTCCTTGACAAAGATTCACTTGTACTGTCTTTTTGTCAGTGGACAAATGCAAAACAAACGTCTGACTTTTCTATGTATGCTATGTTCCCCCAAAAAAGATTCCATTCAACTATAGAGAAGTCTCAACAAAATGAACTTAGAAGAGAAAAGAAGTCTCTACAAGATGGCATCGCAGAGGGAAGAAGCCATACTTGTTCTTGTATGCAGTGTTCCTTGACAAAGATTCACTTGTACTGTCTCTTTGTCAGGTGGACAAATGCAAAACAAACAACTCTGACTTCTTCTAGTATGCTATGTTCCCAAAAAAGATTCCATTGGACTAGAGGATGGACTAGTAGAGAGAAGGTCTCTACAAGATGGACTCAGCAGAGGGAAGAAGCCATACTTGTTCTAGTATGCATTGTTCCTTGTCAAAGATTCACTTGTACTGTCTCTTTGTCAGGTGGACAAATGCAAAACAAACAAGTCTGACTTCTTCTAGTATGCTATGTTCCCCCCTCCCAAAAAAGATTCCATTGGACTACAGACAAGTCTCAACAAGATGGATAGTAAGGAAAATCTCTACAAGATGGACTCAGCAGAGGGAAGAAGCCACACTTGTTCTAGTGTGCATTGTTCCTTGACAAAGATTCACTTGTACTGTCTCTTTGTCAGGTGGACAAAATGCAAAACAAACGTCTGACTTCTTCTAGTATGCTATGTTCCCCCAAAAAAGATTTCATTGGACTAAGAGAAGTCTCAACAAGATGGACTTAGTAGAGGAAAGAAGACTCTACAAGATGGCATCAGCAGAGGGAAGAAGCCATACTTGTTCTTGTATGCATTGTTCCTTGACAAAGATTCACTTGTACTGTCTCTTTGTCAGGTGGACAAATGCAAAATAAACGTCTGACTTCTTCTAGTATGCTATGTTCCCCCCAAAAAAGATTCCATTGGACTATAGAGAAGTCTCAACAAGATGGACTTAGTAGAGGAAAGAAGACTCTACAAGATGGCATCAGCAGAGGGAAGAAGCCATACTTGTTCTTGTATGCATGTTCTTGACAAAGATTCACTTGTACTGTCTCTTTGTCAGGTGGACAAATGCAAAACAAATGTCTGACTTCTTCTAGTATGCTATGTTCCCCCAAAAAGATTCCATTGGACTATAGAGAAGTCTCAACAAGATGGACTTAGTAGAGGAAAGAAGACTCTACAAGATGGCATAGCAGAGGGAGAAGCCATACTTGTTCTTGTATGCAGTGTTCCTTGACAAAGATTCACTTGTGTACTGTCTCTTTGTCAGGTGGACAAATGCAAAACAAACGTCTGACTTCTTCTTGTATGCTATGTCCCCCCAAAAAAGATTCCATTGGACTATAGAGAAGTCTCAACAAGATGGACTTATAGAGGAAAGAATACTCTACAAGATTGGCATCAGCAGAGGGAAGAAGCCATACTTGTTCTTGTATGCAGTGTTCCTTGACAAAGATTCACTTGTACTGTCTCTTTGTCAGGTGGACAAATGCAAAACAAACAAGTCTAACTTCTCTAGTATGCTATGTTCCCCCAAAAAAGATTCCATTGGACTATAGAGAAGTCTCAACAAGATGGACTTAGTAGAGGAAAGAATCTCTACAAGATGGCATCGGCAGAGGGAAGAAGCCATACTTGTTCTTGTATGCAGTGTTCCTTGACAAAGATTCACTTGTACTGTCTCTTTGTCAGGTGGAAAAATGCAAAACAAACATCTGACTTCTTTAGTATGCTATGTTCCCCCAAAAAAGATTCCATTGGACTACAGAGAAGTCTCAACAAAATGGACTTAGTAGAGGAAAGAAGTCTCTACAAGATGGCATCGGCAGAGGGAAGAAGCCATACTTGTTCTTGTATGCAGTGTTCCTTGACAAAGATTCACTTGTACTGTCTCTTTGTCAGGTGGACAAATGCAAAACAAACATGTCTGACTTCTATTATGCTAATCCCTATCTAGAGGATGGCCTCAGTAGAGAGAAGGTCTTTCCAAGATGGACTCGGCAGAGGGAAGAAGCCATACTTGTTCTAGTATGCATTGTTCCTTGTCAAAAGATTCACTTGTACTGTCTCTTTCTCAGGTGGACAAATGCAAAACAAACAAGTCCAACTTCTTCTAGTATGCTATGTTCCCGCCCTCCCCCCCCCTTAGAAAAATAGATTCCATTGGACTACAGAGAAGTCTCAACAAGATGGACTAAGTAGAGGGAAGAAAAATCTCTATAAGATGGACTCAGCAGAGGGAAGAAGCCACACTTGTTCTAGTGGGCATTGTTCCTTGACAGAGATTCACTTGTACTGTCTTTTTGTCAGGTGGACAAATGCAAAACAAATGTCTGACTTCTTCTAGTATGCTATGTTCCCCCCAAAAAAGATTCCATTGGACTAAGAGAAGTCTCAACAAGATGGACTTAGTAGAGGGAAGAAGTCTCTACAAGATGGCATCAGCAGAGGGAAGAAGCCATACTTGTTTATGTATGCATTGTTCTTTGACAAAGATTCACTTGTACTATCTCTTTGTCAGGTGGACAAATGCAAACTAAACGTCTGACTTCTTCTAGTATGCTATGTTCCCCCAAAAAAGATTTCATTGGACTATAGAGAAGTCCCAACAAGATGGACTTAGTAGAGGAAAGAAGTCTCTACAAGATGGCATCAGCAGAGGGAAGAAGCCATACTTGTTCTTGTATGCATTGTTCCTTGACAAAGATTCACTTGTACTGTCTCTTTGTCAGGTGGACAAATGCAAAACAAACGTCTGACTTCTTCTAGTATGCTATGTTCCCCCAAAAAGATTCCATTGGACTATAGAGAAGTCTCAACAAGATGGACTTAGTAGAGGAAAGAAGACTCTACAAGATGGCATCAGCAGAGGGAAGAAGCCATACTTGTTCTTGTATGCAGTGTTCCTTGACAAAGATTCACTTGTATTGTCTCTTGTCAGGTGGACAAATGCAAAACAAACAAGTCTGACTTCTTCTATTATGCAAAAAAGATTCCATTGACTATAGAGAAGTCTCAACAAGATGGACTAGTAGAGGAAAGAAGACTCTACAAGATGGCTCAGCAGAGGGAAGAAGCCATACTTTGTTCTTGTATGCAGTGTTCCTTGACAAAGATTCACTTGTACTGTCTCTTTGTCAGGTGGACAAATGCAAAACAAACGTCTGATTCTTCTAGTATGCTATGTTCCCCCAAAAAAGATTCATTGGACTATAGAGAAGTCTCAACAAGATGGACTTAGTAGAGGAAAGAAGACTCTACAAGAGAGCATCAGCAGAGGGAAGAAGCCATACTTGTTCTTGTATGCATTGTTCCTTGACAAAGATTCACTTGTACTGTCTCTTTGTCAGGTGGACAAATGCAAAACAAACGTCTGACTTCTTCTAGTATGCTATGTTCCCCCCAAAAAAGATTCATTGGACTATAGAGAATCTCAACAAGATGGACTTAGTAGAGGAAAGAAGACTCTACAAGATGGCATCAGCAGAGGGAAGAAGCCATACTTGTTCTTGTATGCATTGTTCTTTGACAAAGATTCACTTGTACTATCTCTTTGTCAGGTGGACAAATGCAAAACAAACGTCTGACTTCTTCTATTATGCTATGATACCTCTCTACAGGATGGACTAGTAGAGGAAAAAGACTCTACAAGATGGACTAGCAGAGGGAAGAAGCCATACTTGTTCTTGTATGCAGTGTTCCTTGACAAAGATTCACTTGTACTGTCTCTTTGTCAGGTGGACAAATACAAAACAAACAAGTCTGACTTCTTTAGTATGCTATGTTCTCCCCCTAAAAAAGATTCATTGGACTACAGAGAACTCTCAACAAGATGGCTAAGTAGAGGAATAAATCTATGAGAAGATATCAGCAGAGGGAAGAAGCCATACTTGTTTTAGTATGCATTGTTCCTTGACAAAGATTCACTTGTACTGTCTCTTTGTCAGGTGGACAAATGCAAAACAAACATCTGACTTCTTCTAGTATGCTATGTTCCCCCAAAAAAGATTCCATTGGACTATAGAGAAGTCTCAACAAGATGGACTTAAGTAGAGGAAAGAAGTCTCATCAAGATGGCATCAGCAGAGGGAAGAAGCCATACTTGTTCTTGTATGCATTGTTCCTTGACAAAGATTCACTTGTACTGTCTCTTTGTCAGGTGGACAAATGCAAAACAAACGTCTGACTTCTTCTAGTATGCTATGTTCCCCCCAAAAAAGATTCCATTGGACTATAGAGAAGTCTCAACAAGATGGACTTAGTAGAGGAAAGAATACTCTACAAGATGGCATCAGCAGAGGGAAGAAGCCATACTTGTTCTTGTATGCATTGTTCTTTGACAAAGATTCACTTGTACTGTCTTCTTTGTCAGGTGGACAAATGCAAAACAAACGTCTGACTTCTTCTAGTATGCTATGGTCCCCCAAAAAAGATTCCATTGGACTATAGAGAAGTCTCAACAAGATGGACTTAGTAGAGGAAAGAATACTCTACAAGATGGCATCAGCAGAGGGAAGAAGCCATACTTGTTCTTGTATGCAGTGTTCTTGACAAAGATTCACTTGTACTGTCTCTTTGTCAGGTGGACAAATGCAAAACAAACAAGTCTGACTTCTATTATGCTATGATACCTCTCTAGAGGATGGCCTCAGTAGATAAAAGGTCTCTACAAGATGGACTCGGCAGAGGGAAGAAGCCATACTTGTTCTTGTATGCATGTTCCTTGAAAAGATTCACTTGTACTGTCTCTTTGTCAGGTGGACAAATACAAAACAAACAAGTCTGACTTCTTCTAGTATGCAATGTCTGCCCCCCCCCTAAAAAAAAAGATTCCATTGATTACAGAGAACTCTCAACAGGAAGGGCTAAGTAGGGAAGAAATCTCTATGAGATAATATCAGCAGAGGGAAGAAGCCATACTTGTTCTAGTATGCATTGTTCCTTGACAAAAATCACTTGTACTGTCTCTTTGTCAGGTGGAAAAATGTAAAACAAACATCTGACTTCTTCTAGTATGCTATGTTCCCCCAAAAAAGATTCCATTGGACTAAGAGAAGTCTCAACAAGATGGACTTAAGTAGAGGAAAGAATCTCTACAAGATGGCATCAGCAGAGGGAAGAAGCCATACTTGTTCTTGTATGCATTGTTCCTTGACAAAGATTCACTTGTACTGTCTCTTTGTCAGGTGGACAAATGCAAAACAAACGTCTGACTTCTTCTAGTATGCTATGTTCCCCCAAAAAAGATTCCATTGGACTATAGAGAAGTCTCAACAAGATGGACTTAGTAGAGGAAAGAAGTCTCTACAAGATGGAATCACCATAGGGAAAGAAGCCATACTTGTTCTTGTATGCATTGTTCTTTGACAAAGATTCACTTGTAATGTCTCTTTGTCAGTGGACAAATGCAAAACAAACGTCTGACTTCTTCTAGTATGCTATGGTCCCCCCAAAAAAGATTCCATTGGACTATAGAAAAGTCTCAACAAGATGGACTTAGTAGAGGAAAGAATACTCTACAAGATGGCATCAGCAGAGGGAAGAATCCATACTTGTTCTTGTATGCAGTGTTCTTGACAAAGATTCACTTGTACTGTCTCTTTGTCAGGTGGACAAATGCAAAACAAACAAGTCTGACTTCTCTAGTATGCTATGTCCCCCAAAAAGATTCATTGGACTATAGAGAAGTATCAACAAAATGGACTTAGTAGAGGAAAGAATCTCTACAAGATGGCATCGGCAGAGGGAAGAAGCCATACTTGTTCTTGTATGCAGTGTTCCTTGACAAAGATTCACTTGTACTGTCTCTTTGTCAGGTGGACAAATGCAAAACAAACAAGTCTGACTTCTTCTAGTATGCTATGTTCCCCCAAAAAAGATTCCATTGGACTATAGAGAAGTCTCAAAAAATGGACTTAGTAGAGGAAAGAATTCTCTACAAGATGGCATCGGCAGAGGGAAGAAGCCATACTTGTTCTTGTATGCAGTGTTCCTTGACAAAGATTCACTTGTACTGTCTCTTTGTCAGGTGGACAAATGCAAAACAAAGTCTGACTTCTATATGCTATGATCCCTCTCTAGAGGATGGCCTCAGTAGAGAGAAGGTCTCTTCAAGATGGACTCGGCAGAGGGAAGAAGCCATACTTGTTCTAGTATGCATTGTTCCTTGACAAAGATTCACTTGTACTGTCTTTTTGTCAGGTGGACAAATGCAAAACAAACAAGTCTGACTTCTTCTAGTATGCTATGTCTCCCCAAAAAAGATTCCATTGGACTAAGAGAAGTCTCAACAAGATGGACTTAGTAGAGGGAAGAAGTCTCTACAAGATGGACTAGCAGAGGGAAGAAGCCATACATGTTCTTTTAGTGTGCATTGTTCCTTGACAAAGATTCACTTGTACTGTCTTTTTGTCAGGTGGACAAATGCAAAACAAACGTCTGACTTCTTCTAGTATGCTATGTTCCCCCAAAAAAGATTCCATTGGACTATAGAGAAGTCTCAACAAGATGGACTTAGTAGAGGAAAGAAGTCTCTACAAGATGGCATCAGCAGAGGGAAGAAGCCATACTTGTTCTTGTATGCAGTGTTCCTTGACAAAGATTCACTTGTACTGTCTCTTTGTCAGGTGGACAAATGCAAAACAAACGTCTGACTTCTATTGTATGCTATGTTCCCCCAAAAAGATTCATTCGACTATAGAGAAGTCTCAACAAGATGGACTTAGTAGAGGAAAGAAGACTCTACAAGATGGCATCAGCAGAGGGAAGAAGCCATACTTGTTCTTGTATGCAGTGTTCCTTGACAAAGATTCACTTGTACTGTCTCTCTGTCAGGTGGACAAATGCAAAACAAACAAGTCTGACTTCTATTATGCTATGATTCCATTGGACTCTCTACAAGATGGACTTAGTAGAGGAAGAATCTCTACAAGATGGACTCAGCAGAGGGAAGAAGCCATACTTGTTTTAGTATGCATTGTTCCTTGACAAAGATTCACTTGTACTGTCTTTTTGTCAGGTGGACAAATGCAAAACAAACGTCTGACTTCTTCTATATGCTATATTCCCCCAAAAAAGATTTCATTGGACTAGAGAAGTCTCAACAAATGACTAGAGAGAAGAAGTCTCTACAAGATGGCATCGGCAGAGGAAGAACCCATACTTGTTCTTGTATGCATTGTTCCTTGACAAAGATTCACTTGTACTGTCTCTTTGTCAGGTGGACAAA
This sequence comes from Palaemon carinicauda, assembly GCF_036898095.1. Taxonomy (NCBI): domain Eukaryota; kingdom Metazoa; phylum Arthropoda; class Malacostraca; order Decapoda; family Palaemonidae; genus Palaemon; species Palaemon carinicauda. The sequence continues at coordinate 30,205,883 of NC_090728.1, forward strand.
TGCAAAACAAACGTCTGACTTCTTCTATATGCTATGTTCCCCCTCATTGGACTAGAGGATGGCTCAGTAGAGAGAAGGTCTCTACAAGATGGCTTGGCAGAGGGAAGAAGCCATACTTGTTCTTGTATGCAGTGTTCCTTGTCAAAGATTCACTTTGTACTGTCTCTTTGTCAGGTGGACAAATGCAAACAAACAAGTCTGACTTCTTCTAGTATGCTATGTTCCCTCCCTATAAAAAGATTCCATTGGACTACAGACAAGTCTCAACAAGATGGACTAGTAGAGGAAAAATCTCTACAAGATGGACTCAGCAGAGGGAAGAAGCCATACTTGTTCTAGTATGCATTGTTCCTTGCAAAGATTCACTTGTACTGTCTCTTTGTCAGTGGACAAATGCAAAACAAACGTCTGACTTCTTCTAGTATGCTATGTTCCCCCAAAAAAGATTCCATTGGACTAAGAGAAGTCTCAACAAAATGGACTTAGTGAGGAAAGAAGTCTCTACAAGATGGCATCAGCAGAGGGAAGAAGCCATACTTGTTCTTGTATGCATTGTTCCTTGACAAAGATTCACTTGTACTGTCTCTTTGTCAGTGGACAAATGCAAAACAAACGTCTAACTTCTTCTAGTATGCTATGTTCCCCCAAAAAAGATTCCATTGGACTATAGAGAAGTCTCAACAAGATGGACTTAGTAGAGGAAAGAAGTCTACAAGATGGCATAGCAGAGGGAAGAAGCCATACTTGTTCTTGTATGCATTGTTCCTTGACAAAGATTCACTTGTACTGTCTCTTTGTCAGGTGGACAAATGCAAAACAAACAAGTCTGACTTCTTCTAGTATGCTATGTTCCCCCCCCCCAAAAAAAAGATTCATTGGACTATAGAGAAGTCTCAACAAGATGGACTTAGTAGAGGAAAGAAGACTTTACAAGATGGCATCAGCAGAGGGAAGAAGCCATACATGTTCTTGTATGCATTGTTCCTTGACAAAGATTCACTTGTACTGTCTCTTTGTCAGGTGGACAAATGCAAAACAAACGTCTGACTTCTTCTAGTATGCTATGTTCCCCCAAAAAAGATTCCATTGGACTATAGAGAGTCTCAACAAGATGGACTTAGTAGAGGAAAGAAACTCTACAAGATGGCATCAGCAGAGGGAAGAAGCCATACTTGTTCTTGTATGCATTGTTCCTTGACAAAGATTCACTTGTACTGTCTCTTTGTCAGGTGGACAAATGCAAAACAAACGTCTGACTTCTTCTAGTATGCTATGTTCCCCCCAAAAAAGATTCCATTGGACTATAGAGAAGTCTCAACAAGATGGACTTAGTAGAGGAAAGAAGACTCTACAAGATGGCATCAGCAGAGGGAAGAAGCCATACTTGTTCTTGTATGCAGTGTTCTTGACAAAGATTCACTTGTACTGTCTCTTTGTCAGGTGGACAAATGCAAAACAAACAAGTCTGACTTCTTCTAGTATGCTATGATTCCATTGGACTATAGAGAAGTCTCAACAAGATGGCCTTAGTAGAGGAAAGAAGACTCTACAAGATGGCTCAGCAGAGGGAAGAAGCCATACTTGTTCTTGTATGCAGTGTTCTTGACAAAGATTCACTTGTACTGTCTCTTTGTCAGGTGGACAAATGCAAAACAAACAAGTCTGACTTCTTCTAGTATGCTATGCCCCCCTAAAAAAGATCCATAGGACTACAGAGAAGTCTTAACAAGATGGACTTAGTAGAGAGAAGGTCTCTACAAGATGGCCTCGGCAGAGGGAAGAAGCCATACTTGTTCTGTATGCATTGTTCCTTGACAAAGATTCACTTGTACTGTCTCTTTGTCAGGTGGACAAATGCAAAACAAACAAGTCTGACTTCTTCTAGTATGCTATGCCCCCCCCCCCCTAAAAAAAAGATTCCCATTGGACTACAGAGAAGTCTCAACAAGATGGACTTAGTAGAGGGAAGAAAAATCTCTACAAGATGGACTCAGCAGAGGGAAGAAGCCATACTTGTTCTAGTGTGCATTTTTCCTTGACAGAGATTCACTTGTACTGTCTTTTTGTCAGGTGGACAAATGCAAAACAAACGTCTGACTTCTTCTAGTATGATATGTCCCCCTAAAAAAGATTCCATTGGACTAAAGAGAAGTCTCAACAAGATGGACTTAGTAGAGGAAAGAATAATCTACAAGATGGCATCAGCAGAGGGAAGAAGCCATACATGTTCTTGTATGCATTGTTCTTTGACAGAGATTCACTTGTACTGTCTATTTGTCAGTTGGAAAAATGCAAAACAAACGTCTGACTTCTTCTATTATGCTATGTTCCCCAAAAAAGATTCCATTGGACTGTAGAGAAGTCTCAACAAGATGGACTTAGTAGAGGAAAGAAGACTCTATAAGATGGCATCAGCAGAGGGAAGAAGCCACACTTGTTCTAGTGTGCATTGTTCCTTGACAGAGATTCACTTGTACTGTCTTTTTGTCAGGTGGACAAATGCAAAACAAACGTCTGACTTCTTCTAGTATGCTATGTCCCCCCAAAAAAGATTCCATTGGACTAAAGAGAAGTCTCAACAAGATGGACTTAGTAGAGGAAAGAATAATCTACAAGATGGCATCAGCAGAGGGAAGAAGCCACACTTGTTCTAGTGTACATTGTTCCTTGACAGAGATTCACTTGTACTGTCTCTTTGTCAGGTGGACAAATGCAAAACAAATGTCTGACTTCTTCCAGTATGCAATGTTCCCCCAAAAAAGATTCCATTATACTATAGAGAAGTCTCAACAAGACGGACTTAGTAGAGGAAAGAAGACTCTATAAGATGGCATCAGCAGAGGGAAGAAGCCATCATCATCGGTTAATCCCTTCGATCGAAGGTCATCCTTGATACAGTCCACCCACCTTTGCTTTCGTCTCCCTCTCCTTCTCGTTTCCTGTACATCTATTTCCATCACTCTCCTCCCTAAAATACTGTTCATCTCTTCTCATGACATGAGCATACCACCTCAGTCTACTTTCTTGGATCTTATCTGATAGTTCTGTAACTCCTGTGGTACCCCTAATTACCTCATTCCGTATCTTATCTCTTCTTGTCACCCCACACATCCATCTCAACATTCTCATCTCTGCAATTAATCTCTTTATGCTAATTCCTAAGAGGAATAGTTTCGTGCAGCAAGATTTTCTTTTAACCCAATCCGTCCCCCTGCTGCCAGCGACTTCATCGAGATTTAGAGGAACATTTCCTCCCACATCCAAAGTTCTCGTTACTCCATCAGGTTGCTTCTTCGCTTCATAGTCCTCAGCCATGTAGACCTGGGTGTTCCAACTCTTCTAGTGCCTTGTGAATCCCAGTTAAACATTGGCCAACATTTAACTGACTTTCACAAGGCCCTAGAAGAGTTGGAATACCCAGCCCTACATGGCTGAGGACTATGAAACGTGAAGTAGATGATGATCAATGAGAAGTATTGAATTAAAATCTCAAGATAGAGATGACTGGTGAAATCTAACCGAAGCCCTTTGCGTTAATAAGCGTAAAGGAGGAGATGATGATGATGATGATGGTGGTAATTTGAAAAAATGATAATATCAAGAAGTAAAAGTGACAGCCGTTCATGCAACACATCATCATCATCATAATAATAATAATAATAATAATAATAATAATAATAATAATAATAAATAATAATAATAATAACAATAATAATAATAATAATCATAATAATAATAATAATAATAATAATAATAATAATAATAATAATAATAATAATAATAATATCTAAAATATGTTTCGATACCATAGAATGGTACCAAGAATATAGCCTGATACCTTAAAATGGTGTACCATCATTATAGCCTGATATCTGAGAATGGTACCATGAATATAGTCCGATACCTTAAAATGGTACCATGAATATAGCATGAAATCATAAAATTGTACCATAAATATAGCTTGATATCTTAGAATGGTACCATGAATATAACCTAATACCCTAAAATGGTACCATGAATATAACCTAATATCTTAGAATGGTACCATGAATATAACATATTTTGATACCTTTAAAGCTTCGAAAATGGTATTTCTGGTATCTTAAAGTGGTCCGAAGAGTAAAGAATTTGCTAACTTGATATTATTTCAAAATCCTTTCTGGAAGTTTAAAAAGGTACCAAAATTAGTACTAGGTTCCTTAATGCAGAACTACAAAAGTGTAGAGAGAGAGAGAGAGAGAGAGAGAGAGAGAGAGAGAGAGAGAGAGAGAGAGAGAGAGAGAGAGTGTGTGTGTTCATGGTTTTACAAAAAATGATAACAAAAACACTTAGAGAGAGAGAGAGAGAGAGAGAGAGAGAGAGAGAGAGAGAGAGAGAGAGAGAGAGAGAGAGAGATTGTTCACGGTCATTATACAAATATATATATACAAGCATCACACCGAAGAGAAACGAAACTTTAAGAAACAATGAAGGCAATCCTAAACTTCCAAAACAGAATGAT
>NC_090728.1:30210883-30233383 GCF_036898095.1 Palaemon carinicauda
TTATGCAACACTTCATTCACATTGATCGGACTTGCACTACCACAATTCAATGTACGTAACCTGTTTATACGTGGCCACTGTTTATAGCGCATACTCAGTAGCTGTGCTTGAGCGATAATCTCCCCGTCCCAGCACCCCTCTCCTACCAGGTTAGTCTATGATTGCGGAATGCAGCACAAAAACCAAAGGCCGCCACGCATGCTTTTTCACTCATTCCCATTCCGTGGCCTAGAAAGTCTTCTCGACTTTTGATCAACGGCGAAGAAAACTTTATCGATGTCTACAAATTTCTACTTTGGAAGATCACATTAATGTATGAATGAGTCCATCTAGTTATAATGTCTGTGCAACTGTTATTATTGATCCTTCTGTAAACCAGTGAACGTCACATTAAGACCTTTACCAAAGTCAAACGACCTTTGTATTATCTACAAGAATTGCTAGTAGTCATGGCATATTCGGTACTTTTCCAGTCAAAATAAAACAGAACTAAAGCGAGGCACCGATCTTTCCGGAAGTAGCTTGGTTATCAATATGACCTGAACACCAAAAATGTTAGTTGATAGTGTTCACTTAAATAATGGAAGTTGGTGATAGGTCCAGTAAACGTTAGTAGACTTCCATCATTACATGATAATATTAATTGTATTGATTTTATTTACTGAAGTCCCTCTACTTTTCCACTGCCTCGGGTTATTGTAACAAACTAAAGAACTCGGTTTATTGTTTATTACAGAAAACTCTTTCATATTATCAAAAATTAAATTTGTAAAAAAATTCGTGGTTTATAAATAACTTGCATATAACTATTTTTTGTATTAAGTAAAATGTCAAAACCTCTGGTGTCACGTGATGAATGACGTAGCTGAACGGAAAAAGTTCACGACGTCTATGATTTTAGAGCTTGCGTTATTTTGAAGGCTGTACAGTCTCATTTTTCTTGACGTCAAGTTGATCAATTTTTTTTTTATCACAGTAAATAGAGCCTTATCAGATTTCCATGAGATTTTTATGAGTGAAAAGCGTGATTTTATTGTCAACTCTTTGGTTTGTTGAGCCCACTTCTTGCAGGATGATGAAACAATTTATTCCGATTCAAGGAGTGCATTGAAGTCCTGAAAAAAAATTACACGCATAAAAACCAACTGGTATTACAAATTAGAGTGCTCCTTGATAAATTCTATATTGATGTATATCGGAATTTTGTTCATGTTGGGGTTGTTGACAATGAAAAGCCGGATGTTGCTGCTAAATCAGCAATAGATTTACCACAAAAGGACTTTGAACTACCCGTTATAGATTATATAACCACCATGAAGCATTTCATAGTAGCAAAATCGCAAACGAACTTCGATACTGAATCTTACAATGGTAAACTAAAACAAAATAAAGGTAATTGTTTCTACATTGGAATCGTTAAAAGGAATAGATAAAGACGTAATTTTCAGCAAGGTTGCGTATTAGTCATACGAAACTGACTCGTGTATTTTTATTGTGCACACCTCATGAAGCAGTTCTCAGGTGCAGTGAGTGTGATAATATTTTGACTATACAACACTATTTTGCGGCTGTAAAGTTTTTGAAAGAGAAATATATTTGTTTTGTCCCGATTTTTATCGGGACATATTAAACGATTCTGAGTTTCTCTGTTTTTACGAAGCATAGGTTTTATATATAAGGATTTAAATGCTGTTTATCACAGATTTTTATCTCATGATTTATTTTTTACCGCTTATATTGATTATATTTCTTTTTTATTTTCATTTCATATTCCTTATGTATCTTTTTATTTCTGTCTCATGTTTATTATTTTTCTTTTTTATTATTTAGACCATATAAATCATATTTTTTCCTCCTATATTTAGTTAGGCCAGCTCTGTAAGAGTCAGGCTTAACTCGTTTAGTTGGTAAATTTCCTCTTTTTAATAATAAAATTGGAGGAGGGTAATTCAAAATAGCCACGACGACGCCAACCGAAATTGAAGAGGACATTTCAGCATAAACTTTATTAGAGTATTATAGCAAGACAGCTGTGCACGACTGAAACATAATCATCAACTCCAATGAATAATGAAATTCAATACTAAATTAATTCCCCATATTACGGATCGTGTGTGGCAGATTGTCTTTAGCAGCCCCTAGAAATAGATTTGCATGAGTTAACACACGATACTGGGACGGACAATGACCTTGGATCGGCCGCAAGCTTGATTGTTAAATAATGAAGAAGTGCTTGAATGGCTCAATTACAAGAAAAACTACGATTTAATTGTGCTTCAGTTTTGCTTGACTTTTTCATAACAGGCTTTGACCATGATGAGAGATTTACTTGTTCTAACAAAGTATAAAACATTATATATGTGCGCGCGCACACATACACACACACACACGTATATATATATATATATATATATATATATATATATATATATATATATATATATATATATATATATATATACAAGGTCTATTTATACATATATATATATATATATATATATATATATATATATTATATATATATATATATATATATATATATATATATATATATATATATATATATATAAAGCAGCGACATATTCAATCTTGTTTAGGTATGTTCCTTTTACAACGGTATTAAGTCCCGCGAGATGAGTGCGATAAAGGAGATTAGGGTGTTTCCGTTCAGTTAGCCAGGCCCCAGGGCCCGGGGTAATACTGTACAGTACTTAGATCTTGGCCTGAACGTTATAGGCAGAGTTGGACTTACCATGACAATGAGTCATTCCCAATCAACCTTTGTCCTCGACTTTATAGCAAATATATATATATTTTTTTATTAAAGTTTCTCAACTCAATCTGAATATATTTTTATTTCTTGGCTGTTTATGTAGGAATTGATTTTTTTCTTCACCCAAAGTCTATGCCATTTTTTACTTGTAAAAAAAATGTAATAGGGCATCACTGTCCATTGGGAATGTAGCCTATATTTTTTTAATTTGCAACCAGACACACAAATCTCTCAAAGGACCTTAGGGCATGTGACGGTCACTGCACGTCCTTTACAGTTTAATTAAACACAGTAGTTAAACATAGATGCTCAGAAATTGTCAGTTTGTAGTGCTATACACATTATACTTAGCATCAGAGATCAGTAAGATGGCCTACAAGCTTAATTTTAGGGCAATAGAAAATAAGACACGATAGCCTACAAGCTTGTTTTTGGGGCAATAGAAAATAAGACACGATAGCCTACAAGCTTATTTTTAGGGCAATAGAAAATAACACACGATAGCCTACAAGCTTATTTTTTGGGCAATAGAATAGCCTACAAGCTTAAATAAGACACGCCAATAGAATAGCCTACAAGCTTAAATAAGACACGCACGGCACTTAGATTTAGACTGGGTAAAACCGTAGCCACCGTCTATTCTCGGTGACCAGGATCAACCGTGGGTAAAACAATGGCGAAGTTTGAATTTGAAATGTTTGCTGCTGGTGGGATTGGGACTGGACTGGGAAGTGGGAAGCTCATCTTATTGGTCGTATCTCACAGTTACAATAGCTGTTTACTTTTTTTTTTTTTTTATCTAGTTCCGTAATACACTCCGCATAAATACATAATTGTAATTTACGTTCACCGAGTCAAAATATGTAATAATTTTGATGTGTTAAAATTAGCGACGAGAATGCAGTTTTTAATTGGAATTCTGTGTAACCTCAAGTCAACTTGTAATTAATTCCTGCACCATAGTCATAATTAATAATAATTATATAGACTACATATTTGTTAACTATTATTCACAATTTTTTATATTGGACTTTTTTGACAAATGTTTAGTTTATTTATTAATTTTAAGCACGAAATTAAAGATGGCAAAATATTCTGACTATTTTCTTGCTATTACTATTGCTCAATACTACACAGTACTCTAGGAGTTTTATTCCAGCTGTGACCAAGTTGTAAAATGATCTCCCTAATCGGGTAGTTGAATCGATAGAACTTCACAAGTTCAAACTTGCAGCAAATGTTTTTATGTTGAACAGGCTGACATAAGTTTGTTTATAGTTTGTATATGATATATCTGTTTTAACGTTGTTAATGTTTTTAAAATATTTTATTTTAATTTTTCATTACTTCTTATATCGTTTATTTATTTCCTTTCCTAATTGGGCTATTTTTTTCTTGTTGGACCCCTTGGGCTTATAGCATCTTGCTTTTCCAACTAGAGCTGTAGCTTAGCTAATAATAATAATAATAATAATAATAATAATAATAATAATAATAATAATAATAATAATACAGAAGCAGAAAAGCTACGTACTTACAAACTCAACCTGTAGGCCTTAGTCCAAAAGCAAATAGACGAAAAATCTATTGTGGTTTAAAAAATTCCCTGTTGTACTTTATAGCTTGCTATGATGCCATAGCTCTTAGTTGTTGACGTTATACAGTGATATAAAAGTCTATAGATTAAATATGTAGTCATTGAGTGTTATGGTAGTAATTCGGTCATTAAATGTTTTTTACCATTATTAAATTACTTTAATAAGGAAACACGAAAATATAGATGCAATGATCTCGTTTCTTTGCTCGGCTATCAATAAGGTATAAAACTAATTCATAATATCTCAAAAATACTGATAGCTTTTCGAAACAATAATTGGATATTTCCTAAAATATTAGCTGGTATTCATAAATAAATTTGCTTTAGACTGCGTGTAAAATCCAGGCTTGATAAATATTTCCTACATTTAGGCTACCCTATAATCCCATGATCCCCCTGACCTTGTCCCTGGATGGCAGATAGGCCTACAGGCCGAGACTACTCAATCCAAAGCAGTTTGTTAGTAGATCCTAACCGTGTCAGTCAGACTCAGTCGCTGTGAAGACAAAGGCCTACCATCCTGGCTACCAATTCACATCCATCATCGTATTCGTTCGTCTAGTTCATTATTTTGAGCTAATGGTAGTAAATTATCGACAATTGTTAAAAATAGTTCATCGTCATGTTGAGGATGGTAGCAGATATCCTTTTTCCAAGGTAACTATGTGATAGTCATTTATAGGGGGTATACTGCATGAAAGGGCAACCCTGCTTTGTTCGAGGAGCGTATGGGACCATAGTGTATGGGACAATAGAACCTGGCCGCTGCCAGAAGCCAGCTGATACGAAATCAGCCGTTTTCCTGTATAAGGCTGATAGTAAATAAAAAAAAATATACTGAAGTAAACTATATTAAGTTAGCATGTGTCAGGATTGGACTTTGAGTTAATATTGATAAATTGTATAAGACTGGTTCTGAACCGCGTGGCCACCAAGTCTGGAGAATGCTTAGGTCAGCGTATGCTAAAGTTCAAGTTGTTCACGCATTGGGCCAGTTTTCATAAGTCATGAATATTTTATATAATAAAGTGATTGCTACTTTACAATATATTCTTTGATCGGAAAGTTATTTGTATTTTTTGTTCATGTAGGCTATTTTATTTTGTTTGAAGAGTATATAAATATATTTGAGAAATTAAAAAAAGACGCAGAGCATAATAGCAAAATCTATTCTCAGCGAGAAAGTATTTAATTAGGTTCCTCGATGAACGGATGCCAAGACAACGTACCCAACCCGTAACGTATTACGTAATACAGTATACATTTTGCTTTTGTTTCTAAACATTGAAGAGCTGCATTCCGTAATAAATTAACAATTGTTTTCTCTCAAACGCTGACTTGAAGTGGATATGATAGCTTATCACTATACACATTCACTTAGCGATTTTAATGGGTGAGAATGGGGTTTATTTATAAATACCGATTGTTCTTGGTAGCGATCAGCTGGTTAACTACAATTTCTCATATTTTGACTGAAATTTTGTGAGGAAAAGGCACATATGATATTTAATAACTACGATTAATTTTGTGGATTATAGAATTTAATTGCAACTGCTAGGGAGTTTACTGCATTTAAAATTTAAAGGAAACTAGGTATTCAAGCTAAAGTCAAAGCCAGCGTTAAATGGAACGTAGGCCCTCTGGCGTCTATACTGAGAACTTTAGTAACAAACAAAACAAAGATCAGCTGACGGTAGTGCGACGCAGTTCACGAAAATTGAAGATTTTTTCCATAATTTCCGTATATCCGTAGGTCAACTGCGACAGAAGTGAAGAAAAAACATTATGTAGTTGTTTGAAGGTAATACGGAGTCATTTGTATTCTTCGTTTCTAGAATTTTTTAAAAAGAAAATACGAAGAATGATGGTTGATGATGATTGTCAGTGAGATCCTTTGTTTTGTTTTGTAGATGACGCAAGGTACCGTCACCAGGTATCATTTTTATTATTATTATTAGTACTAGCCAAGCTACAACCCTAGTTGGAAAAGCAAGATGCTAGTGCATCCTGTGCTGTAGGCTAATAGTAAAGTAATTTTACAATTTGATATTTGCACTTTATTTTTGTCCTTGCGTATATTTGTCCAATGAATATAACCTGCTGCAACGTTATATTATGTTACCTTGGGGGTAGGGTAGTCACCCTGGTTTATTTGATAGCTATGATGAATTAATTTCTGCATAAACATGAGTCCTGCATTATATTGAAAGGTTCCTTGTGTTTTGTCCGTTGATTACTGTTGCTAATTTATTCTTTAAATAATAACATTGGAGTTCTTAAAAAAAAAAAAACCTGTGTTTAGGGTGAGAGGAAGTAGATAAGTGAATTAAACAAGCTTGGCAAATTACATTTGGTTTATTATACTAATGTACAATATTTACTGGGACATTGAAATTGACTTGATTAATTAGATCTTTTCAAACCCACTTTTAAATTCCATAACCTATGTGTTTGTTTAAAAATCTCATTTATTTGGTATTATTTTACTGTATTACAGGGCAATGTAACCTAGGAAAAAACTACACTCGTTCCCGTTGCAAATGAATAGTTTCAGAAATATTTATATATCTATATCCTACGATAATGGGGGACCCACAGTGGGAGCTCGGTGTTTTGGGTGGGGAAAACATACTGGGGAAACAATATATAAACGTAAAACAAGCCTTTTCTTCTCTTTACATTACCTTCTTGGATATATAATAAATGGAGGAAAAGACAAAACTTTATAACTGGATAAACTTTGGAGGTGCCGTCATTCTACTTGCCGGTTGTAGTCGCTCCTGTTCGTTCGTTTGTACATAACAGGTTTCGACCTTCTGCGCAAAAACCCTGCCTCCCTGCGCAGAGACTGTTCCTCCACCAATAGGATTTCTTCTTCTATATTCGTGAAATGTAACTATTCGTCTTCTCCACCAGCTCTGTTCAAGTCTATTACTTGATCAGTTATGTAATACCCAAGTATACATATTACGTTTGACCCCAGTATTACTCGTTTTATTATCCGATACCTTATAAAATCTCCTCATTTTATATATCCATTAAATATTATTTAACATATACTCCATTTTATCTTTCTATTTTACTTTTATACATTTTGTTATTACCTAGTCACTCCCAGATTTCACACAAGTACTTGCTCTTGACAAGTTTCCCATACTCTAGACTTCGTTGCTTTTCCGTTAACCAATCACGAACCCATACATATGTAAAGTTTGCACAGGGGGGTTAATATTTCCCTACTCCCACCTTCCAACATAAACTTTGCCCAAGTCAGATCTTTGTTAGTTCAAGTGACGTCTTTTTGCGTATTTTACGATCGAAGTTTTAGGAAATTGTAACGAACTCAGTAATCTATACTTGAAAGTATTTTGGTGAATTCCAATGTTGATAATTTTCTTAAATCTCGTAATGTAATACACCAGCTTTTACAGTGTTCCAAGTGCAGTACTAAACTAAGGCAAATCAGTTAAGATGTCTCAGACAGTCACAACACCCCCGTGACCCACAAGTTACGTCGTCACGGTCATAAAAGTAAGTCATTAATTTCTTTAACTTCAATGTGTTAGTTTTACTATATTTTATTAGAGTGCGAAGCTCAACATAACCGCTTGCCAGTGCATATGAGGTTGATGTTTTATTTTCCTGTGATCGTAAGGGAGGACCAAGAACCATTATATTTAACGTTGCTAATGTTAGCGTAACATTACTAATGTTAGGGTGCGCAGCTCAACATTACCTCTTGCCAGTACATACGAGCTAGATGTTTTATCTTCATGCGAGCGAAGCGAGCTAATGGCGGAACAAGAACCATTATATATACAGTAATGTTATTGTAATGTGAGTGAAGTGACACGGATTAACATGATATATATAACAAAGGCCATTATATTGGGTTTGTGACCTGGGAACTTCCAGGTTAGGTTAGGTGGGTTTGTTAGGTTCTGTACCCTTTTTGTACTTTTTTATATATTGTGTAAAGGTTATATGGAAAAATTCTTTAAAATACACATGATAATATTACCGTAGCATTGCTAACGTTAGCAATGCCACCATAACGTTGGTAACGCTGTGTATCATTGGTAACGTTGAAAATGTTATTGTTCGCAGTACATACGTGAGTGAAGTGACACGGTATTTGAACAAGTCATTATATTTAAACATTTTAACAAAATATATATAATAAGACATTATATTTAAAAATTTTAACAGAAAATATATGTTTTCCTGTAGAAAATAACGTGATTTAACCGGTTTTCACCTTCATTTCATCCGTAATAACAGCAACCAGTTCGGCTACTTAAAGTTAGTTGAATTGGTTGTTCTGTTGGTTTGTGGTTGAAATGAAGGTCAAATTCGGTCAAATCATGTTATTTACTACAGGAAAACATATATTTTCTGTTCGAAATCAGAATCTGTAATACAGTAAAACTTTACCATTTGTTCTTATCATTTTGTATTTGTCTTTTGTTCCGTAACTGAAATACAAACCACGCTATTTACATTGGGTTTACCTTTTAGCACAGCTGAAATGACGAGCGAATAGTTTTAACGAGGGTTAATTATCCCCGCGCTAGTTTGCGGGGGGTAGGGGAAGGGTAGCTTGCTACCCCTCCCCCCCCACACACCGGTGACTTGCTTCACTTCACTTTTGGCTCGGCGATGAACAGACGTGTCTGTCCATCGTCCTCGTTGACAGCCTTTTATCTTTTTCCTGCTTTTTCTTTAATACAGCTTGTGTGTGTGTTTGAAGTTGATTACCTATTATATTATCTTTGCTATGCGTACGTGCCCTGGTGTTGCCGGCCGCCCTTGTGGGACCTTTATGTCGGCCTTGGATACGGATCCTCACACCCTTTGCCCTCAGTGTCGGGGCCGACGGTGTGACCAGGAAAACATGTCGTGAGTGTAGGGAGTGGTCTGCCTCCCAGTGGGAGAGGTTTGGCCGCCGGCGTAAGAAGTCCAAGAGAGACTGTTCTCCTTCGGGGGTTGCCTTAAAGGAGGAAGGTTCTCGGGACTCTTCTTTCGCCACCCAAACCTCGTCCGGCTCCTAAGGAGAGTCGGCCGAGTGGTAGCGCAGGCCCTAGTTCTGTTTCCCGGCCTTGGGTGGGGGAAGAGGGCGTCGCCTCCCATAGCGGGGCGGTTCCCCCTCCTCCTCCGGGGGAGGTAATTGATAATTCTTTATCTAATGATGATCTTTTACAGATTTGGGCTTCCCTGGGGCTTAAGGGATTGCCCTCCAGGGTCGCCTTGATTGACCTTGTCTCGTTGGGGGCCGCCGTTATGCAGTCGCCGGCGGTAGTAGAGGTAGACCCTCTGTCTATCGTCGACGTCGTGGTGGCAGAGGCCTCCGACGGGGCGGGGCAATCCTCTGCAGGTGCAGTTGAGGATGATGGTGCTGACGGCTCTCCTCCCCCTTCCGTACATCCTTCGAAGGGGGAAGTGAGTCCTACGGGCTCTTCTGCTGTTCAGCTTCCCTCTAAGGGAAGTGCCTTGACTGAGGCTCCCCTTCGGAGGACTGATGGTCCTAATGATCTTCCCCGTGGCCGCCTTCGCCGTAAGGCTCACCGTCCGCTGCGTCTCAAGGCGCCTTTTTGGATCTTCTTCCTCCGATGGGAACTCTCCTCGTGGTACTCAGCCTACAGCTCCTGCTCCTTTGGACCTCTCTGCAGACCGTTCTCCTACTTCTGCTAGAACTTCACCTTCTGGGGAACTCGTCACCCGACGGGCAACGGTTCCTTCGGGGCAAAGGGATTCTTCCCTTTCACGTGCAGTGTTAGCGCACAGGCGCTCTCCTGCTCGTCAGCGCTCACCTGTTCGCCGGCGCTCTCCTGATGTTCGCCCCCCTCGTCAGCGCTCTCCTGAGGACATCCTACATCCTGTGGTTCCTGAAGAGCGCTTGGCGCGCCAGCATTCTCCTGCTCGCCCTTCTGCAGTGTTAGCGCACATGCGCTCTCCTGCTCGTGAGCGCTCTTCTGAGCGTCAGCGCTCTCCCGTTCGTCAGGGCTCTTTTGAGGATCATCGCCCTCTTGCTCGCCAGCGCTCCCCTGTGGTCTCTGATCATCCTGCAGTCCCTGATGGACACCCTGCGCGCCATCAGTCTCCTGAGCTCTCTCGCGATCCTGATCTTGTGTCTACGCAACATCGTCCGCGTTCTCCAGCGCGTGTTTCAAAAGCACATGTTCGCCCACGCGCCTACGCTCTTCCTGTTCGTGAACGCGCCGCGCCACCCGCGCCACCTGTTCCTTCACAGGATCTCACGCGTCGCCCCCTTGCTCGCCAGCGTTCACAGATGATCCTAGTATCACCTGTTCGTCAGCGTTCTCCTACGCGTCAACGATCACCTGTTTATCGGCAATCTCCGGACCGCCCGCGTGATTTACAGCCTGCGCGCACACGTTCTCCAACGCGTCTTCAACCAGAGGTTCTGGAAGAACATGGTTCGCCATCTGCTAGCTCGCCATCGCGCGATCATTCACCTGCGCGCTATCGCTCGCCAACGCGTCACCATGCGACAACGCGCCATCGCTCACCTGCGCGTCAGCGTTCGCCAGCTCACCACCGATTGCCTGCTGATCAACGTCGCCAGCGACCTTCCTCGCCCACGCGGCAACGCGTTCCCTCGCCATCGAGCCAACGCATTCGTTCGCCGACTCAGCCACGCGCTCGTTCACCTGTACACCCTCGCGACCGCTCGCCCGCGCGATCGCGCGACCGTCGTTCGCGGCGAATTTCGCAGCCAGTGGTAGCAGCAGGAACGCGTGTTCCTAGACAGCGCTTGGGATCGCCTCCATCCAAACGCAGGACTGTAGTGCAGGACAGGGAAGACACTGCGGAGAGGTTAGTGCATCATTCTTCCCCCCCTTCTTTTCAGGCAGGTACTGTGGTGTCCACTCCAAAGGATCGCCCGATCCCTTTCCCTCCAGCGAGGATTTCGGACTCTGTGTCCGTGGAGCAACATACTTGGTTTGGTCCTCTGATGCGGGCGTTAGTGAGGGTAATGAAACCAGCACTCGCCGATCAGGGCAACAAACCAACGGCTGGCTCTCCTACGCTGAAGAGAAAAAGAGGAGTGGACTTCGTGGTGACTTCCCCCAGGGCGAAGTTGGTTTCCAAGAAGTCTGTCGCGAAGCCCCCTTCTCCTGCTCGAGCGTTTTCTCTTTCTCCTGTGGACAAAGCTTTTCCGTCCTCGGGTGAGTCCACGCTTCACCCCAGGAAGAGATTCCGGGGACAGGAGACTTAGCTGCCAGCCCACAAGGAGGAGATCAGCAGGAATCCGAACATGCCTTCTGGCAGGTCCTGAGCCTGATAAGGCAACTTAACGGGCTTATGGACCCCGTGAAGGCAAGGACACTATCTTGGACGAAGTGTTTGACGTTCGGAAGGCCCCTAAGTCCAGTGCGGCTCTGCCCTGGTCTCGGGGTCTGAAGAGTGCCAGAGCTAGGGCCAACGCTCAGCTCGCGATTCTTGCCTCCTCCAGTCATTCCTCTGCCGGGAACAAGCTCATCCCTCCTCCTCGTCTTCAGCAGAGGAGGTATTTTGAGATCTTGGGCGAGTCCAGCCTCGCTCTTCCTCTCCATCACTCCGTGGAGGAACTGGCGAAAGGAGTTCCCCTTGAGAAGCTCTCTGCCCGGCAGGTGTCGTTCTCGGCGGCAGAGATCCTTAGCCATGAAAAGGTCGCGAAGTGTGCCATGCAGGCCACTTCGTGGCTGGACTTTTGGCTAGGAACTCTGGGCATCCTATTGTGCTCGGAGGGCTTGTCCAAGGAGACCAATAGGAAGGCCCTGGAGACCTTCTTACTCTCGGGCACCCGCTCCATCAAGTTTTTGGCGCACCAGGTTACCACCCTGTGGGCCAACTCGGTGTTGAAGCGGCGCGATGCTGTGACCGAGAGATTCCATCCGAAGGTCCCCGCCGTGGATGTGTGTAGGCTCAGACATGCTTCCCTTCTGGGGGAGGACCTGTTTGAGCCTCAGGACATGGAGCGAACGGCTGAGAGGTGGAGGAAATCCAGCACGGACTCCCTCCTCCATAGGGCCCTTACAGCTTGGCCCTATAAGCCTCCAGCTCCGCCGCAACAGCAGCAGCACCCTCCTAAGGCTCCGAAGCAGGCACCGGCAGTGAAGAAGGTGGTGTCTAAGCCCCAGCCCTTTCCAGCCAAGGTCAAGAGGGGCGGTAAGTCCTCCAGGGGAGGAAGACTCATAGGGGTAGCGGCCGCAAGCCCTAGGGGTGGCAGTCCCCTTGCGTGTCCACCTGTGGGGATGCCTTCAGCGTTGCGTCCGCAGGTGGCAGCAACACGGGGCCGATGCTTGGACGGTCTCAGTGATCGGCCAAGGCTATCGCGTCCCGTTCACAACATCTCAACCTCCCGTGACAGCGAATCCAGTGTCGTTGAGCTCCTATGCCACGGGGTCGGCAAAGGGGCTGGCCCTTCGGGTCGAAGTCAGACCATGCTCGAGAAGGATGCTCTCCAGGAGGTCGTCGACGGCTCCCCAGGCTTCTTCAGTCGACTCTTTCTTGTAAAGAAGGCGTCTGGAGGCTGGAGACCTGTCATCGACCTCTCGGCTCTGAACGGGTTTGTCAAGCAAACTCGGTTCAGCATGGAGACAGAAGACACGGTCAGACTTGCGGTGAGACCACAAGACTTCATGTGCACACTGGATCTCAAGGACGCGTACTTCCAGATCTCAATCCATCCATCTTCCAGGAAGTACCCGAGATTCTGCCTAGACGACAAGATCTACCAGTTCAAGGTGCTGTGTTTCGGTCTCCCCACAGCTCCTCAGGTGTTCGTCAGTGTTCACCCTGATTTCGTCTTGGGCGCACAGGAACAGCATTCATCTCCTTCGTTATCTGGATGATTGGCTGATCCTAGCAGACTCGGATTCGACCCTTCTTCGGCACCGAGACAGGCTTCTGGATCTTTGCCAGGATCTTGGGATCGTGGTAAACCTCGAAGTCCTCTCTGCAGCCGTCCCAACGACTGGTTTATCTAGGCATGCTAATAGACACCAATCTCCACAAAGCCTTTCCATCAGACGACCGGATAGCAAGGCTGAGGAGGGTGGCGGAACCCTTCCTCAGGCGAGAAGAGCTCCCCGCCCAGTCGTGGTTGCGTCTCTTAGGTCACCTATCCTCCCTGGCTCGTCTGGTTCCAAACAGCCGCCTCAGGATGAGATCCCTACAGTGGCGGCTCAAGTCCCGGTGGAATCAAGGATCCGATTCTCCGGACTTTCTGATCCCGATGGGGTCTTTGGAACAGACTGACTTGCGGTGGTGGCTGGTCGACGAGAACCTGCGGAAGGGAGTGAGTCTTCTCGTCCTCCCCCGGAATTGACTCTGTTTTCGGACGCGTCAAAAGAAGGGTAGGGGGCGCACGTTCTGACCCAGAGGGCCTCAGGCCTTTGGTCAGAATCAGAAAAGTGCCTACACATCAACCTGCTAGAATTGAAGGCCATCTTTCTGGCTCTTCAGCAGTTCCAACGGTCCCTGGCGGGTCACTCCGTGGTGGTGATGAGCGACAACACCACGGTAGTGGCTTATATCAACAAGCAGGGAGGCACTTTTCGCAGCAGCTATCCCATCTTGCAGTAGAGATTTTGAGGTGGACCGAAATCCACTTGATAACACTATCAGCTTGCTTCATCCCTGGCAAGAGGAATGTGCTCGCCGACAGTCTGAGCAGGGCATCGCAGATAGTGGGTACCGAGTGGTCTTTGGATCCTCAGATAGCCAACAAAGTCCTTACTTTGTGGGGTTCCCTGACTGTGGACTTGTTCGCGACAGCGTTGAACTTCAAGCTGCCCCTGTACTGCTCCCCAGTCCCGGACCCCAAGGCACTCTGGCAAGATGCTTTCCAGCAATGGTGGGACAGCATTGACTTGTACACCTTCCCACCATTCTTTCTGATGAGAAGGGTGCTCAACAGGACCAGACTGTCGGTCAACTGTTCGATGACTCTGGTAGCTCCGCTATGGCATCACGCGGAATGGTTCCCGGACCTTCTGCATCTCCTGACGGAGCTCCCGAGGAAACTTCCTCCACGACACGAGCTTCTCAGACAACCCCACTCCGGCGTCCCTCACAAGGTCGTGGCCTCGCTTCGGCTTCACCCCTGGAGACTATCCAGCGTCTACTCGCGGAGAGAGGCTTTTCGCAACAGGTTGCGGAGAGAATGTCTACCAAGCAAAGTGGAGAGTCTTTTGTGGTTGGTGTCGTGGGAGGGGTATCTCTCCACTCGATGCCATTATTCCAGCAATAGCGGACTTCCTCGTTTATCTGCGGGAAGAAATGCGCCTTTCTGTCTCAGCAGTGAAAGGCTATCGCTCAGCCTTAAGCTTGGCCTTCAGGCCCAAGCTTAAGGCTGAAGGGCGTGGATATTTCTTAATCGCTAGAACACTCTTTACTCATTCGTAGCTATGAGCTTACCTGCCCCCAGTTGGAAGTGAAACCTCCTCCTTGGAACGTGGTTAGAGTCCTCAGGTCTCTTAAGAGACCTCCCTTCGAACCATTACGCCAGGCCTCCGATCGCCACCTGTCTTGGAAGACGGCTTTCCTACTCGCTTTGGCTTCGGCCAAGCGGGTTAGTGAACTTCATGGTCTCTCGTACGACATCGCCCATTCAAGGGGATGGGGAGAGGTAACGTTCAGGTTTGTCCCTGAGTTTGTTGCCAAGACTCAGAATCCTGGAGTGTTGGATCCTCGCTTCGACTTTTTCAGGATTGCGAGTGTCCGTTCTGTAACAAGCGACCCAGATCAGCTGCTACTATGTCCAGTGAGGTGTCTGAGGCACTACTTGAAGAGAACGGCTGCAGTCCGTCCTCAAGTGCGAGCTTTGTTTGTGAGCACAGGCAGGACTAAGAGGAAGGTCACCAGGAACACCATCTCAGCTTGGATTCGAAGGGCTATCCACCATGCCTTGAATCCAGATCCTCCTCCGTCACGTTGCCCTCGGGCACACGATGTCAGGGGTGTTGCTACATCCCTGGCCTTCAAGAGAAACTTCTCTGTGACGCTGGTACTTCAAGCTGGGGTCTGGAAGCATCGGACGACCTTCACAGCCCACTACCTGCAAGACGTGACCCACAGGAGCCTCGATACGTTTTCTATCGGCCCTGTGGTGGCTGCACAACAGCTGGTCTAACCTCAGGCTCCTTTTTGGACAAGTAGCAGTAGGTTGAGGGCGTTGTTACCCGGTCTTAGTCTGTATGAATGAAAGAGTATGTCTGACCCTTACTTCTTTCTTCATTCTCCCCTCTCTTGGGGAAGCAGCATCCTGGTCCTCGCATAGCTGACCTCGACCTCTGCAGGTAACCCATGCTTCTTTGTGTTCCTAGTATTAGGCTTAATACTGTTGCGTCCCCCATACCCTGACGAGGTGGTATTGGGAACGTCCTATCCTAGATTCCTATCTAAAGGTCTCAAGGTCAACTTCATAGGACGAGTCACACTCTCCTCCACACACTGCTTATGTAGGCCACTTGTTCCGAGTGATGCTAGGAACTTGTGAGGTACAGGGGCTCCTTTTCTCTAGTGCTGCTCACTGAGGGATTGAGCCCCCGGGCAAGCCGAAGTCAGTAAGGCTGGGGACTTTCAACCCCTCCTAAGGGGTAAGTCACCCAATGTAAATAGCGTGGTTTGTATTTCGGTTACGGAACAAATGACAAATTCGAAGATAATTTGTATTTTTCCTAACCATACAAACCTTAGCTATTTATACATATGTGCCTGCCATCCCTGACCCCCAAGTCAAGTCCTACCTCTAAGTGAAGTGAAGCAAGTCACCGGTGTGTGGGGTGGGGAGGGGTAGCAAGCTTTAGTCCCTGATGTCCGGCAGAAATTCAAAAACTCGCGGCAATCGCAGATAAAGTTGCCAGGTGTACACTAGCACCCTTACGGGAGATAAGCCGAACTATTTCATCCATCACCAGATCTTCCCTGCCGCCATTACTGGCAACGTTTGGAATTCACTCGCTATCTACCTTGAATTTTGGACAGTTAAGTGGTGATGTACACTGTTTTTGCATTATTGGTTTTCGCTTTGGGATTCTCTTGAATACGTTTTTGATTTGGATTACTTGGACCATTTTGAACCTTGCTTGTTTTTTATCTCTGTGCAACTTTTCTATATGGCCGACCCTTTTCCTTCATATAGGAAGTGTGTGAACGGGTGTAAGACTCGGCTTCCAAAAGCCTCTGTGGATCCCCATTCAATTTGTTCTAAATGTAGAGGTAGAATTTGTGAATATGGGGATCGGTGTGAAGAATGTATTTCATTGTCTGAGAGTGAGTGGTAGGCTATTGAACGCTACTCTTGCAAATTAGAAAGAGACAGTTTGGCGTAGTTCTTCTCGATCTAGAGATTTATCTACTTTTAATATCATTGAACCTAATCATTCCCCTGTAGTGGTAGATCCAGTACCTAATATTGTTTCATCTGAACCTACAATGAAAGATATGATGACCGCGATTCAAGCTCTTGGCATAAGGGTAGAATCGCTAGCGGCGTACAGAAACAAAACTCATGTCCAACGTTAACCAATTTAAAAGTGTTAGTGTTAAAAGTGCAATTAATGTGTTCAGTGATGTGGAGGGTGCGTCTACACGAACCTGTCGTTCACCTAGCCTTAGACCTCTTTCAACCTCCCGAACCCATGGGAGAAGTAATGTCGATCGGCGAAAGGGAACGAGAGGCATCATCGCTCGCGCAGACGTCCCCTCGAGCGTACCTGTTGTCGCATCGCAGGTCGCTCAGCCTCACCATGGGAAAGGCGAGGTTAGTTTATTGTCGTCATCTTTGGATGAGGCTGCGCACGGCAAGGTCTGGCGTCATGCTTCCAGACCTCATAAGAGAAGAGCGGAGGTAGTGGCTCAACGGCGCGATTCGTCACCGCAAGTGCCTGGCTGTAGCCATTGGGACACTCCAGAACGTTTTCAGTCGTCTGTCGAAGGTTCTCCTGCGAAACTTCCTGACAGGATGTCAGAGGTTGACGAAGGTTTAGTTCAGACTGATACGGATCTTGTTCCTGAGTCTGGTGTTACGGTACATGCACCGCCGCTTCCGCCAGACTGGTTTCCTTCTCCTGAAAATGCGGAGCGTTATGTAAGCGATGAAGAAGGCGAGTTCGCAATCGAAGTTTCTTCGCCTGTGTCACCTAATATTGATCCTAATTGGTCTATGCTGCTAGACAAGAAGCAACAGCTCTCATCTTTTATGCAGTCTTATCATCCTGCTGTTGACAAAGTGGTGGTTCATCATGATTCCGATCATGACGCGTTGTCGCACAGGCGGCCTACCAGCAACCGCAATGTTCAACAGCGTGATAAGGCTGCTATATCTCATCGAGCTCCTGCTTCTGTTGTTACTAAACGTCAGCCTTCTAAGCGCGGCGACGATCGCCAGGCAGCTGAACGTGACGCTGGGCGTCAAGCCAGACGTGACGTCGAACGTCAGTCAACCCTTGACGTCCAACGTCAGTCAGATACTGTTCGACATGCAGTCAGACGTGACGTCGAACGCAAGGTTAGCGAACGTCATGGGGACACCCATACCAAGCGATTTAAGCGCGCGCATCGCAGCGCTAACGCTGATGATTGGGAGCGGCGCCTTTCTGAACAGAACGCTGCTACGGCTACTGGAATTCTTTCGGAAGAAGAACCAGATGATGATTTCTCTCTGGATGAGCCTTTGGATGCAGTCTCGGAGGAAGAAGAGAATAAGACACCTCAACTCTGTCTACCTCAAAAAGATTATGTTGGTCTTTACGGAATTATTTCAGGATCACTTTACTCCCGTAGCACCACGTTCACCTCCTTCGGAGTTTACCTTAGGAAAAGCAGCAAGAGCATCGATTTTTATTAAGATGGTACTCTCTCGTTCCTCATAGAGAGCGTTAAAGTTAATGGGTGTTTGGATGCAATCCTGGACGATCTCAGTGATCAACCAAGAATATCGTGTCCCGTTCATAACATCTCTTCCTCTGCTGACAGCGAATCCAGTGTCGTTGAGCTCTCTTGCCATGGGATCGGCAAGAGGGCAAGCCCTTTGGGCAGAAGTCAAGACCATGTTGAAGAAGGACGCTCTCCAAGAGGTCGTCGACGGGTCCCCAGGCTTCTACAGTTGACTCTTTCTTGTAAAGAAGGCGTCTGGAGGCTGGAGACCAGTCATCGACCTCTCAGCTTTGAACAGGTTTGTCAAGCAGACCCCGTTCAGCATGGAGACTTCAGACACGGTCAGACTCGCAGTGAGACCGCGAGACTTCATGTGCACACTGGATCTGAAGGACGCGTACTTCCAGATCCCAATCCATCCGTCTTCAAGGAAGTACCTAGGATTCAGCCTAGACAACAAGATCTACCAGTTCAAGGTGGTGTGCTTCGGTCTCACCACAGCACCTCAGGTTTTCACCAGAGTGTTCACCCTGATATCTTCGTGGGCACACAAGATCGGCATCCGTCTCCTCTGTTATCTGGACAACTGGCTGATCTTAGCAGACTCTGAGTCAACCCTTCTTCGACACCGAGACTAACTTTTGGGGATTTGCCAAGATCTAGGGATCATGGTAAATCTCGAGAAGTCTTCTCTGCTTCCTTCCCAAAGACTGGTATATCTAGGGATGATATTGGACACAATCTCTACAGAGCCTTCCCATCAGACGACAGGATAGCAAGGCTGAGGAAGGTCGCAAGTCCTTTCCTCAGACGAGACGAACTCCCAGCCCAATCGTGGTTACATCTCCTCGGCCATCTCTCATCCTTGGTCCTTCTAGTTCCCAACGGTCGCCTCAGAATGAGATCCCTGCAATGGCGACTCAAGTCCCGGTGGAGTCAAGGACACGATTCCCCGGACGTCTTGATCCCTATGGGTCTCGCGGAACAGACGGACCTTCAGTGGTGTGTGGCAGACAAGAACCTACGAAAGGGAGTGGATCTTCTCGTCCTCCCCCCGAATTTGATGCTGTTTTCGGACGCCTCAAAGAAAGGGTGGGGGGCCCACGTTCTGAACCACAGGACCTCAGGCCTGTGGTCAGAATCAGAAAAGTGCCTCCATATAAATCTGCTCTAAATGAAGGCTGTTTTTCTGGCCCTTCAACAGTTCCAACAGCACCTGGCGGGTCACTCTGTGGTGGTGATTAGCGACAACACCACAGTAGTGGCTTACATCAACAAGCAGGGAGGTACCTTTTCTGAACAGCTATCCCATCTTGCAGTAGAGATACTGAGATGGACCAAAGTTCACTCGATTCCACTTTTGGCTCGCTTCATTCCGGGCAAAAGGAATGTGCTCGCCGACAGTCTGAGCAGAGCGTCTCAGATAATGATTACCGAGTGGTCTTTGGATCATAAGGTAGCCAACAAAGTCCTGACTTTGTGGGGTTCCCCGATTGTGGATCTGTTCTCGACAGCGTTGAACTTCAAACTGCCGCTGTACTGTTCCCCAATCCTGGACCCAAGACTCTCTGGCAAGATGCTTTCCAACAACGGTGGGACAATATCGGCGTATACGCCTTTCCCCCGTTCTGTCTGATGAGGAGGGTACTCAACAAGACCAGACTATCGGTCAACCTCTCGAGGACTCTCATAGCTCCGCTGTGGCATCGCGCGGAATGGTTCCCAGACCTTCTGCAACTCCTTACGGAGCCTCCGAGAGAACTCCCTCCACGACACGAGCTACTCAAACAACCACACGCCAACATCTTTCACAAAGCCGTAGCTTCGCTTCGGCTTCACGCCTGGAGACTATCCAGCATCTCCTCGCAGAGAGAGGATTTTCGCAACAAGTTGCGGAAAGGATGTCTGGACACCTGCGAAAGTCATCCCCAGGAGTCTACCAGGCGAAGTGGAGAGTTTTCTGTGGTTGGTGTCGTGGAAGGGGTATCTCTCCACTCGATGCCACTATTCCAGCAATAGCGGAGTTCTTAGTGTATTTGCGAGAAGAGAAATGCGCCTTTCAGTCTCGGCAGTGAAAGGCTATCGCTCATCCTTAAGTCTATCCTTCAGGCTCAAACGAGTGGACATTTCTTTTTCGCTAGAACTTTCCCTACTCATACGTAGTTATGAACTTTCCTTCCCCCAGTCGGAAGTGAGACCTCCTCCATGGAATGTGGTTTGAGTCCTCAGGTCTCTTAAGAGACCTCCCTACGAACCATTATGCCAGGCTCCAGATCGCCACCTGACTTGGAAGACGGTGTTCCTACTAGCTTTGGCGTCAGTCAAGCAAGTTAGCGAACTTCATGGTGTCTCATATGACATCGCCCATTCAAGAGGATGGGGGGAGGTAACGTTCAGCTTCATCCCTGAGTTTATTGCCAAGACTCAGAATCCGGGAGTGCCGGACCCTCGGTTCGACTCCTTCCGGATTTTGAGTCTTCGTTCCGTAACAGATGACCCAGACCATCTCTTACTGTGCCCAGTAAGGAGTCTGAGGCTATACCTGAAGAGAACAGCTGCAGTTCGTCCCCAAGTGCGGGCTTTGTTTGTCAGCACTGGGAGATCGAAGAGGAGGGTTACCAAGAACACCATCTCGGCATGGATTCGAAAGGCGATACATCTCTCCCTGAATCCTGACCCTCCTCCGTCGCGTCGTCCTAGAGCTCATGATGTCAGGGGAGTAGCTACCTCCCTTGCCTTCAAGAAAAACTTCTCAGTGACGCAGGTTTTGCAAGCAGGGATGTGGAAGCGTCAAACGACCTTCACAGCCCACTACCTGCAAGACGTGACCCGCAGGAGGCTCGATACATTCTCTATCGGCCCTATGGTGGCTGCACAACAGCTGGTTTAAACCTCAGGCTCCTTAATGGACAAGTAGCAAAGGGTTGAGGGCATTGTTACCCGGTTTTAGTCTGCATGAATGAAAAGGTATGCCTGGCCCTTATTCTTTTCTTCATCCTCCCCTCTCTTGGGGAAAGCAGCATCCGGGGTTCTCTGCACAGCTGACCTCAAACCACTGCAGGTTTAACCATGTTCCCTTGTGTTCCTAGTATTAAGTTAATACTGTCGCGTCCCCATACCCTTACGAGGTGGTATTGGGAGAGTCCTAGCCTTAAGTTTCCATTTAAAGAACTTCAGGTCAACTTCCTAGGACGAGTCACACTTTTTTCCTTCACACACAGCTTACGTAGGCCGCAGCCCTTGCATAGCAAGGTGTGAGCGAGGTGCAGGGACTCTTTATTGTTGAGTGCTGACACACTCAGATAATGAGTCCCCGGGCAAAGCCAAAAGCCAGTATGGCTGGGACTTGTTCCACCCTTCCTAAAGGTTAAGTCACCCACTTTAAATAGCGTGGTTTGTATTCCAGTTACGGAACAAATGACAAATTCGTAGATAATTTATATTTTTCCTAACTATACAAACCTTAGCTATTTAATCAAACTTGCCCGCCAGCAAGCTTGTCCTTTCAGCTACGCCGAAAGTAATTACCCACTTTAAATAACTAAGGTTTGTATAGTTAGGAAAAATACAAATTATCTACGAATTTGTCATTTTATTATGAAAATATCATTTTAATGTCACATGACTTCTTAGATAATTTTGTACCTCCAACCTACTAAGGCTCTAGTCACACATCTGCAACCAAGCTCTGCGACTCGCTGCGATGTTAAGAAATCAAAGAAATGGTGGAAAGTCTAGCGATTGTTCTGCTGTTTCATGTCGGAATGACCTGTCATACGCTTCCTGCTAGATTCCCGCTGTCTTATTCTTGGACCTGGGCGATTGTTGGAGGGCTTGTGTGATACAGTTGAACTTGAGTCGCTGCCTTCTGTGTTAAACATGGTACTAAACCTGCGAATAATTGTGACTAGAGCCGATTCTCATGAGATTTATTGCAAGGGGATTAGAATGCTGCTCAATTTCCACTCTATTTGTAAGTGAGTGGACAACAATTGGTCAAGGAGGTATATGAAGGCTGATATAAATGACCTAGCATCAGGAAGCCACTCTACCAAATCTACAAAGGTGCAACAGGACTATTTGAAGGACTAATGCTACTCATGCCATGGCGGAATGCAATGGTATAGAGAGCGTTGGCGGATATTTTGTAAAGTGCCAAATTGTTTGACTACCGAAAGAAATAAAAAATAGATGTCTAACTTCATAATATTTATTCCTGTTATTCATTCCTACTGAACTTCTA
>NC_090728.1:30238383-30383383 GCF_036898095.1 Palaemon carinicauda
GTGGTATCGACGAACAACACCACCTTGGTAGTGGCTCACGTAGAACAAACAGAGCAGTATCTGGTTTTTCATAACATCTCTGTCTTTTAGCATGGTAGGCTAATGGGCAGAAGACAACTCGGTTTCCCTATCAGCTCGATCCATTCCAGACAAGCAGGAATGTGCTTACGGTCTTATGAACATAGCTACTCAAATAGTGGTCCCCTGGCGGTCTTTGTACCATCCAGCGGCCTAGAAAGTCCTGATGTTGAGGGGTTTCCCAACAGTGGATCTCTTCGGGACGGCCATGAACAACGGACTTTCGCTCTACTGTTCACGAGCCCTGGATCCCCTGGCTCCATGACAGGTTGCATTCAGCAACGGCAGGTCAACGTCGGCGTTTTAGCCATTTTCCCCACACTGCTTGAGGACAAGGGTGCTTAACATGCAAGATTATCCACACTCTGGCAATTACCTCTCAGCTTCGCTTGACATCTGCGGGATGGTTCCCATATCTTCTTCAGCTGTTGACGGAAGTCCCGAAAAGACTCCCTCCACAACATGATCTATTCTAACAGCCACATGTGAACATCTTCCGCAAAGCCTTAGTTTCAATGCAACTTCTTGCCTGGAGACTATGCAGCACTTCTCTCAGAGGGGCCTTTCCGCAACAAGTTGCAAAGAGGATATCTGGATACCTGTGTAGATCTTCGGCTTCAGTCTACTAGGCCAAGTGGACTGCCTTCTATAGTTGGTGTCATGGGAGGGGTATCTCTCCCCTTGAGGCCACTACTCCAGCAATAGTAGCGGAGTTTTTTTTGTTCACCTTCGGGAGGAAAAGCTTCTCCCAGCCTCTGCAATGGACGGCCTCCGCTCGTCCTTGAGCTTCGCCTTCAGACAGAAAGGAATTAACCCCTCCTCTGCGTCGGCACCGCCTCTATACAGAGTTTCGAGCCTACCTGCCCTCAGAAGGGAGATCTCCTCCACGGAGCATGTTTGCGCCCTTCGCTCCCTAAGGGTGCCCCCCTACGATCAATGATCCAGATCAATGGTTATTATGCCAGGGAGGAAATTGAGGTGCTACCTCAAGAGATCTACAGTAGCTCACCCCCAAGTGTCAGCATTCTTTGTCACGTCGGGGAAGGTCAAGAGAAGTATTTGGATTCGCAAGGTCATGGACCAAACATTGAATTCTGATACTCCTCATAGAGGAGACTTAAAGCTCATAATGTTAAGGGCAAGAGCATGCACCTAACATTTATAAAATCTACTCGGTGATGCAGCCCGTGTCAGCGGTCGTATGGAAATGTCAAATTTTTTGGTGAATGTTAGACCCTCTTATGATTTACTACGTATGTTGAGTCCTGTTCACACTGCTGTTTTATTTTTGAAGCAACAATGTGCTGCTTGGTTAAGTACCAACTTAGCTTTGCAATGCATGTCAGAAATTGCTCTTTTCAGAACCATCAACTCATGATGTTATCTTTCCTTTCTGACCTCGTGGCATCTATCCTGTGTGATGTAATTTTTACTTTTAAGTTGCAATTTGGGTAATATGTGAAGGCTTAACAATCTGGATTAGTAAAAGTTTGTGCATCTGGGATCCTTTACATGGAAGGAAGGCAATACAGTATATGATTGGTGCCTTTGTAATGAAAATCATTGTTATACTGTAGTTATATAAATGTTATTGTATTTGATGAAATTATGAATTAATGCAATAGTTTGTTAAGTGTTACTATAGTTACTGTGAATTTTCCAAAAGGGTATGGTAAGTATTTTCAAGGCTTATATCCATTAAGTATTTACCAGATTCCAGCAGGGTGGTATTCTTTAACTATGTATTTTTTTTTCTATATTGTATATTCATGGTACTGTACTATGATACATTTGATAGAATTAATTCTCATTTGTTCCGTAACCGAAATACAAACCACGCTATTTACATTGGGTTTACCTTTTAGCGCAGCTGAAATGGCGAGCCATTAGAATTTAACGAGGGTTTATTACCCCCGCGCTAGTTAGGGGGCGGGGGGTAGGGGAGTGGTAGCTAGCTACCCCTCCCCCCCTCACACACAGGTGAATGCTCGCTTCACTTTTGGCTCGGACTCGGACAGACGTCTCTGTCTTGGTCCTCTCTTGGCAGCCATTGTTTGTTTTTCATTACTTAATCGCTTACTGTTCTTTTACTCAATATATATGTAAACATGTTTTCATATTTGTATATGTATTTGAGTATAGAAATCAGTAAGTTTCCTTTTCAGTGTTGTGTGTGTAGTGTACGATATCTCCGTGGAGTCCTCGGCAGTTAGGCCACCACGGTGTAATTTTTTGGGTTGCGATAGAGTTTGACTTCGGTCTTTCTCTCTCTCTCTTGAGGTCGTTCACCCTTTTACTACGTGTTACTACGCCCTTGTAGCTTCCTTTCCGTGTGGGGGGTTTGCTACGCCGTACGTTTTGTCTCAATTAGTTTATGAATCTAATTGTAGTTGTTAATTTTTCAGCTTGTAGAACGATTCCTTTCGGGGTTTTCGTTCTTTCTTTAGTGTTCATTCATTTTTAAATTACATAATTACATAGTTTCTAATTATAATTGTTATAATTTTGTTTTGGTTACAGCTCTCCTTCCGTGAGTGTAAGTGGTTGTGAGGGCACGTGCCTGTTGTGTAATTCTTGTTTCCTTTCCCTCGGGATTCCTCTTCGGAGCCTTCCCGGGGGAATGAATGTGTACTAATGGTTTTAGTTTTATTTTTTTACAGTTACCGATCTAGTTCGTTTCTGTAATATGGCAACGGTGTGAGCTGTCGTGTTGAGGCCTGGGGATTCGGCTGTTGCTGCCTCCCCCCTTGTATTTTCGTCAGGGGCGTGTCTCCTTCTACTGGAAATACTCCCTTGACGATTGACTGCTCTCCAGTTCATTTTAGAACTCTCAGGAGGGTTGCCTCCTTGGGTGGGTAACTTTCCTTCCGAGGGAAGTTTTTCCTGTCCAGGCTTGAGTTTTTCCCCTTTTGGGGGGTTCTTCTCTTGCCTTTTTTTTTCGTGCGACTATGCTCTTGGTGCTGAGCGGTCACACTTGCAGTTTCGCTCAAGGGGCTGGGCAACTGCAGGAGCCCCTCTTCGGAGGATTGCTCCTTTTAGGTCACTGGCTGACCAGTCTCTTCTTTGAAGTGTTTCTGTTTCGTTTGCGAGAGAGTACACTCATAGAAACTCCTCTTCGGAGGATTCTTCTGCTGCTGTTGCTGTTGGCCTCCTTCGCCGTAAGGCTCACCGTCCGCCTCGTCGGAAGGGCCTCTCATCTCCCTATAAGGGTGCTAAGAGGCGCCTTTTTGAATCTCCGTTTGCAGCTTACAACTCCTTCTTCTTGATCTTCCGCCTTGGTGCAGATGGACAGCAGTCTGATCGCGTCTTCCGACGGGCAACGGTCTTCCCGACGGACAACGGTCTTCCAACGGACATCAGTCTCCCGGCGGACAGGCAACGGTCTTCCGATGGACATCTGTCTCCCGACGGACAACGTTCCCTTTGGGGCAAAGGGTTGCCTCCCACGGGGGTTCTTCCCTTGCGTGTCAGGGTTCCCCTGCGCGCCCTTCTGCTGTGTTCTCTCCTGCTCCTGTTCAGTGTTAGCGCACAGGCGCTCCTGTTCGCCAGCGCGCTCCTGTTCGCCAGCGCGCTCCTGTTCGCCAGCGCTCTCCTGTTCGCCAGCGCGCTCCTGTTCGCCAGCGCTCTCCTGTTCGCCAGCGCTCTCCTGTTCGCCAGCGCTCTCCTGTTCGCCAGCGCTCTCCTGTTCGCCAGCGCTCTCCTGTTCGCCAGCGCTCTCCTGTTCGCCAGCGCTCTCCTGTTCGCCAGCGCTCTCCTGTTCGCCAGCGCTCTCCTGTTCGCCAGCGCTCTCCTGTTCGCCAGCGCTCTCCTGTTCGCCAGCGCTCTCCTGATGATCATCCCTGCTGTTCCTGTTGGTTCCTGTTACGCGCCCTGTGCGCCCACGTTCGCCCTCGCGATCTAGAACTTCGGTTCAGGTCTGGGTCAAGGACTCTTCTTCTATGCGCAGGCTTCCACGCGTTGCCTTCTGCTCGTCAGCGATCATCAGCTCGCCAGCGACCTTAGACGCGTCAACGTTCACCTGCTCGCCAGTGATCTCCTACCCGTCAACGATCGCCATCGATCTGCCTGCGCGCCCTTCTTTGCCACACACCAATGGGCGCCTTCCTGATGCACCTGCGCGCCTTCTGTTAGCGCGATGCGCGCTAACCATCACTAGTCTCTGTCGCGTTGGCAATCGCCTACGCACCCGCGCGATTCTTCCACTGCTCGCTAGCGTTTTGTTAACGCACCACCGCTCGCCAATGCACCGACGCGCCATCGCCCACCTGCGCGTCAGCGCTCACCAGCTCACCACCGATCGCCTGTTGATCCACATCGCCAGCGGTCTTCCTCGTCCACGCGGCAGCGCGTTTCCTCGCCATCGCGCTAACGCTTGCGTTCCCCGCCTCGGACTCGCGCTCGCGCTCATTCACCTGCCCATCCTCGCGCCCACTCCGTGCGCGACCGCTCACCTGCGCGCCCGTGCGATCATTCGCTTGCGCATCTGCACGCCCACGTGCCTGCACGTCTACGCTCATGCGCGTCCGCGCACATGCTCTCCAATGTTCGCCCGCGCGCGCACCGACGGTGCTCCGTCGCGCGCACCGACGGTGCTCCGTCGCGCCCACCGACGGTGCTCCGTCGCGCCCACCGACGGTGCTCCGTCGCGCCCACCGACGGTGCTCCGTCGCGCCCACCGACGGTGCTCCGTCGCGCCCACCGACGGTGCTCGGTCGCGCCCACCGACGGTGCTCGGTCGCGCCCACCGACGGTGCTCGGTCGCGCCCACCGACGGTGCTCGGTCGCGCCCACCGACGGTGCTCGGTCGCGCCCACCGACGGTGCTCGGTCGCGCCCACCGACGGTGCTCCGTCGCGCCCACCGACGGTGCTCCGTCGCGCCCACCGACGGTGCTCCGTCGCGCCCACCGACGGTGCTCCGTCGCGCCCACCGACGGTGCTCCGTCGCGCCCACCGACGGTGCTCCGTCGCGCCCACCGACGGTGCTCCGTCGCGCCCACCGACGGTGCTCCGTCGCGCCCACCGACGGTGCTCCGTCGCGCCCACCGACGGTGCTCCGTCGCGCCCACCGACGGTGCTCCGTCGCGCCCACCGACGGTGCTCCGTCGCGCCCACCGACGGTGCTCCGTCGCGCCCACCGACGGTGCTCCGTCGCGCCCACCGACGGTGCTCCGTCGCGCCCACCGACGGTGCTCCGTCGCGCCCACCGACGGTGCTCCGTCGCGCCCACCGACGGTGCTCCGTCGCGCCCACCGACGGTGCTCCGTCGCGCCCACCGACGGTGCTCCGTCGCGCCCACCGACGGTGCTCCGTCGCGCCCACCGACGGTGCTCCGTCGCGCCCACCGACGGTGCTCCGTCGCGCCCACCGACGGTGCTCCGTCGCGCCCACCGACGGTGCTCCGTCGCGCCCACCGACGGTGCTCCGTCGCGCCCACCGACGGTGCTCCGTCGCGCCCACCGACGGTGCTCCGTCGCGCCCACCGACGGTGCTCCGTCGCGCCCACCGACGGTGCTCCGTCGCGCCCACCGACGGTGCTCCGTCGCGCCCACCGACGGTGCTCCGTCGCGCCCACCGACGGTGCTCCGTCGCGCCCACCGACGGTGCTCCGTCGCGCCCACCGACGGTGCTCCGTCGCGCCCACCGACGGTGCTCCGTCGCGCCCACCGACGGTGCTCCGTCGCGCCCACCGACGGTGCTCCGTCGCGCCCACCGACGGTGCTCCGTCGCGCCCACCGACGGTGCTCCGTCGCGCCCACCGACGGTGCTCCGTCGCGCCCACCGACGGTGCTCCGTCGCGCCCACCGACGGTGCTCCGTCGCGCCCACCGACGGTGCTCCGTCGCGCCCACCGACGGTGCTCCGTCGCGCCCACCGACGGTGCTCCGTCGCGCCCACCGACGGCTTAATTCTTGCAGTATCCATTGCTCGTCTATGGGTTATCGCCGACCACCAGCTCTCGCCCTCCTTCTGCGCTCCTTCACTCACCTTCGTTTGCGTTCCTGCGTGACCGCGCATGGGTGCTTCTACGTTCGCCCACGCGCAAATTTTTGATTTATCCATTGCGCGAGCTCCAGGGCGATTGCAACCACGATTCCCATTGGGGTTTTCGCAGCCTGGGGAGTTCTTCTGGAGCATATTTCCAGAACACGGCCTCACCCCGTAAACGCAGAGCATGGCACTTGCAAGAATAGGAAGAAACTTCAGGGAGGTCTGAGCAACACTCCTCTTTCCAGAACCTGGGTTAGCCCTTCCCCGTCATTCCCTGGAAGGATTTTTGGCGGGGGGGGGAGGGGGGGGGGGGCGCTTTCTGTTCGAGATTTCTCCATCGGCCAAGGGGTGACTACTTACCCCTTCCTCTGGGGGCTGGAAAGAATCCAGAACAAAATATGTTAAAAAAGAAAAACAATCCAACAGCAAAGGAATTGAGACCAATAGCACTCACAAATGAATCTTATAAAATATACACGGCTTTTATCAAGGATGAAATAGAAGGACCTCTAAAAAGTAATAATGCCATAGAGGATAGTCAAGCGGAATTTACAGAAGGAGGAAGGATTGAGGATAATATATTCATCTTACAATACATGGTCGAAGAAACTTTCAAAAATAAGAAAAAACTCATAGTGGCCTCTTTAGATTTCAAAAAAGCTTTCGATTCCATAAAAAGGGAAGCACTGATAGAAACATTAAAGCAATATAAAGTACATACTAGTATAATTAACTCTATAGCTGAAGTGTATGTGGGAGACTCGACTACGTTAGACATAGGGGAAAGAGTAGAACAAAAATTGAGCGTAGGTAGTGGAATAAAGCAAGGCTGTACTGCCTCTACAACATTATTCAAATTAATTACTTATCAGATTATAAAACAAGTAGAAAAGGAAGGTAATGGTTTTAAAAATGATATTATAAAGCTAGTAGTATTATTTTTTGCTGATGTCCTAGTGCTTGCTGAGAATATAGAGGATGCTGAATTAAACATAAGGAAAGTGATAGATATAGGAAAGCAGTGTGGTTTAGACAAAAATAGAGACAAAAGTAGCGTACTTATATATAATATGAAGGAGAAACCAGATAATATAGAGGGAATTAGAGTAGTAAGCAATATTAAATACCTAGGTATCAAGGTAGATGATGGTAGGAATATGTTCAAAACACAGAAAAGTGAAATGATAGTTGAGGCGCAAAAGCTAGCCAATCTTACATATTCGATCATAGAAAAAAGTTGTAATAAGATACTGATAGGGAAAACATACTGGAAAAGTGTAGCACTACCTTCGATATTATATGGAACAAATGTGATTAACTAAACGGAAATAGAAAAGTTGCAGAGAATAGAGAATGGAGTGTATAGAAGGATGTTAGGGGCTGTAAAGAATACAGTGATACCTCGGTAGTCGAACGACTCTATACTCGAACAATTCGGAGTTCGACCAAAATTTTCGAGAAATTTTTGCTGCGGTGCTCGACCAAAAATTCGGTACTCGACCAGCCGAACACGTGACGACCGCATGGGCTTTGTGATGATCGCGCCATCTCGGCCACTCTCGCTTGTTCGGGAAGCATCAGTTCTCTCGAGAGCGTCACTCAGACAACGCGCGATCAGCATTCGTTGTGATTTAGTGATTTTCAGTGCTTTTAATTGCTTTTTTAGCTTTCATAATGAGTCCCAAGAAAGTAATGAGTGTTAAGGGGAAGGAGAAGAGGAAAACAGTGCGAACAACGATCGAGTTGAAGAAGGAAATTATAGCGAAATATGAGAATGGTGTACGAGTGTCCGATTTAGCGGTAGAATACGGAATGGCGAAGTCGACCATTTCTACGTTTTTAAAGCATAAAGAAATGATTAAGAAGGCGAATGTTGCAACGGGAGTTACGGCGGTAACTAAGCAAAGGCCACAAGTGATTGAGGAGATGGAAAAGTTGCTTTTAATATTTATTAAAGAAAAACAGTTGGCCGGGGAAAGTGTTAGTGAAGCGTTCATTTGTGAAAAAGCGTTGCATATCTATGAAGAATTAGTGAAGAAAAGTCCGAGTACCAGTGAAAGTGATTCATTTACATTTAAAGCGAGCAGGGGTTGGTTTGAAAAGTTTCGTAATAGAACAGGTATTCATCGTGTTACTAGGCATGGGGAGGCAGCTAGTTCGGATCAAATTGCAGCCGATAAATACGTGGGGGAATTCGATCGGTACATAAATGAACAAAATTTGATCGCACAACAAGTCTTTAATTGTGATGAGACTGGGTTATTTTGGAAGAAAATGCCAGCCAATACGTACATTACCAAGGACGAGACGAAGATGCCAGGTCACAAGCCAATGAAAGATAGGCTAACATTGTTGCTGTGTGCAAATGCAAGTGGCGATTGCAAGATCAAACCCTTGTTAGTGTACCACTCGGACAACCCCCGGGTGTTCAAACGAAATAATATTTGTAAAAGTGCACTACCAGTTATGTGGCGCTCGAACACTAAATCTTGGGTCACAAGACAATTCTTTACTGAGTGGATAAACGAAGTGTTTGCCCCCCAGGTTAAGGCTTACCTCATTGAAAAGAGCTTGCCAATGAAATGTCTTCTGGTTATGGACAATGCTCCTGCACATCCTCCAGGTCTCGAGGATGACTTGAAAGAAGAATACAGCTTTATCAAAATCAAATTCTTGCCCCCCAATACTACTCCCATACTCCAGCCCATGGACCAACAGGTCATTTCAAACTTCAAAAAACTCTATACCAAGGCCCTTTTCAGAAAGTGTTTTGAAGTGACCAGTGACACGAAGTTGACCCTAAAGGAATTCTGGAAGGAACACTTCAGCATCCTCAACTCTGTTAACATGATTGACCAAGCTTGGCGAGGTGTGACCTATAGGACATTGAACTCTGCCTGGCGTAAGCTGTGGCCATCATGTGTCACAGAGAGGGAGTTTGAAGGTTTCCAACCAGAGGCGGGTCCAAGCACTGCTACCCCTGTAATTTCTGATGACACTGATGTCGTTGAGGAAATTGTTGTCATGGGCAGGAGTTTGGGGCTTGAGGTCGACAAGGATGATATTGATGAGCTTGTAGAAAGCCATTCTACCGAGTTGACTGTGGAGGAATTGTTGCACCTGCAACAACAACAGCAGCAGGATCTGATTGTGGAGCAGGAATCTTCAGAAGAGGATGAGGTAAGGGAGGATGTTCCAAGTTCTCTCATCAATGAAATTTGTTCCAAGTGGGCAGATGTGCAGGCTTTTGCTGAAAAATACCACCCAGAAATTGCAGTAGCAAACCGGGCAGTGCATATGTTTAATGATAGTGTCATGTATCATTTTCGAAGAATACTGCAGAGGAGGAAGAAACAATTAACAATAGACCAGTTTTTCACAAAAGAAAAGAAAGCTGCTACATCAAAGCCTGTTTCTCCTCCAAAGAAGAGACAAAGAAGAGAAGAAACCCCTGAAATAGATCTGCCCACCCTTTCATTGGAGAGAGAAACAACTCCTGAAGGAGAACTACCCCGCCACATCATGGAAGGGGACTCTCCTTCCAAGCAGTAACCTCCCCCTTCCATCCTCTCCACATCCATCCCTGTATGCCATCGAACCGCTGCTCAAAGGTATGTTCACTACAGTACAGAAAATGGTTTAAAATTGTTTTATTTTAGTACAGTAAATG
Organism: Palaemon carinicauda; assembly: GCF_036898095.1. Classification (NCBI taxonomy): domain Eukaryota; kingdom Metazoa; phylum Arthropoda; class Malacostraca; order Decapoda; family Palaemonidae; genus Palaemon; species Palaemon carinicauda. The sequence goes on from NC_090728.1 coordinate 30,248,120, forward strand.
GTTTAAAATTGTTTTATAGGATTTTCTGACCAATTTCATACACATTTAGATAATTATTGTTGTTTAGGTACACGTTTTATTAATATTTTGGGCCTGTTCGAGTGCTTGGGAACGGAATAGAATATATACCATTATTTCTTATGGGGAAAAAAAATTCGGTACTCGAACAAATCGGAGGTCGAACACGGATCTCGAACGGATTATGGTCGAGTACCGAGGTATCACTGTACAGCAATTGTAGCCTTGAGAGGGGATGTAGGAGCATCTGCTATGAAAACAAGGGTAATGGATGGTAAGCTGAGGTACCTTAATAGCATTTTTAAGGGAGAAAAGGACCTACTTACAGCAATAGTCAATGATATGGAAGAAAAAGAGAGGAAGTGGTGGATGCATGTGAAGAAGTATGCTGAAGAATGTGGGATGGCGATGAGAGAAGTCAAGAGATGTACGAAAGAGGACATAAAGAAGAGAACAAGAGAATGGGACACAAGCAAATGGAAGAGTGAAATGGAGTGTAAGGAGAGTTTAATTTTGTATAAAAACTGGAAAAGTGAAATCAAGGAGGAGGAAGTGTATGACAATACATTTTCGTCAATTTTATTATTCAGAGCAAGGACAAACTCATTGGGCTTGAATATAAGAAACAGACACCAAGATGGAAATATAAACTGTGTATTCTGTGATGTAGAAGAAAATGCTAACCACTTTATATTATATTGTCCACAGTTTAGTGATATAAGAATAAAAGCAATTGAGCTTCAACAACCATACGAAGAAGATAGTGCACAAACAGTTGGAAAATCCCTTTTTTGTGAAGAGAATATTGAAAATAAGAAAAGTATACTACAACAAATGTGGATGAAAAGAGAAAAACTAGTGAAAATAAGGAACACAAAACTAAAAGACACAGGCGCCGTTGTAAAGGCTATGCCTCACCCCAGAACCTGAACCTGATTCAGTGTCTCTGAACCTCTATGCCATAGCGTCGGCAAGAGTTACCCGGTTGGGCAGAATGATCCATACCTTAGGCGAAGGTCCTCCATAGGATCATCGACGGCTTCACCCCCGGCTTCTTCAGTCGATCCTTTCTTGTAAGGAAGGATCTGAGACGGGAGTTCCGTAGTCAACCTCTCAGCCCTGATCAAGTTTGTTGAACAAACTTCGGCCAGCGTAGAACAGCAGAATCGATCACACTGGTAACGAGGCGACAGGACTCCTTAAACCCTGGATCGGAAGGACGGGTACTTTCAGTTTCCATTCCATCCATCTTCCAGGGAGCTCGTGGAATTCAGCCTAGACTGCAAGTATTCCTGCTTATGATGCAGTGTGGCGATCCCGCCTTGGCATCGCAGGTTTTTTTCCCCAGAGAACTCTCCCTGCTTTCCTCATGGCCGCTCAGGTGCAGGCTTCCGCCTCCTTCGCTTTTTGGAGGGCTGGTCAACTCCGGTAGGCTCGGGTTCGACCTTCTTCAGCGCCGGGACAAGCTTCCGGATGCTTACCATGAGTGTGGGTTCATGGTATTTTGCTTGGAACCTTCTCTTCTTCTGCCTCAACTTCTGGAGTATCTGGCCATGATATTGAGTCAATGGCCTTACCACGTTGGAAACCCCGCTTCTCGTCCGTCCAGCGAGGTTAAGCAACGTCTGTTCTGGTCGGTACTTGGATTGGTGACCACCTGGGGACGCCAGATTCTGTTGACACATCCTCCGAGCCTTCCCTTCAGTTGACTGTGGCAAGACTGAGGAGAGTCGCAGTACCTGTTCTCAGTCAAGCAGAGCTTTCAGCCCTACCTTGGAACGTTTCCTAGTTCTCCTTTCCTCATTGACCCGTCTATAGTCCGAACGGTCGCCTCGGGATAAGTTCCATGTGGGGCGGTCCAAGTTCCGGTGGTTTCAGGCAACGATTAACCGGACTTCCTGGCCCCTATGGGACCAGCGGAACTATTAGACCTGCAATGGGTGTTGACCTATGGAACCTCTTGATGGGAGTGGATATTCTCGTCCTTTCCCCACATTCTTGATGCTGTTCTCGGACTCGTCAAAGAAAAGGGGGGGGGGGGGGGGCATGTTCCGGTCCAGGCCTATGGTCAGGACCTGAAAGAAACCTCTCCATCATTCAGGCAGGCTTAGGGACCGTAGTCTGGCCCCTCTACAGATCCTACAGCTCCTGCTGAGTCGCTCCGTGCGCGTCGACTTCATGATTCTGGCGTGTTCTAACCAGCAGGGGACGCATTTTCACACCTTCACATCTTGCAGTAGAGATACCGAGATGATTGAGATACTCTCAATACCACCATCGGCTCTCATTCTAGGCAGAGGAATGTTCTTTCCGACTATCCGAGCAGAGCCTCGTAGAGGGAGTGTACCTGGGGGTCTTTGGCCTTGAGTAACCAGCAAGTCCTGGTCTGGGGGACCTGATCGCGACAGCTTGGAACCTCAAGCTTCCGCTGTTCTTCCCCCCAGTCTCAGACCCCGAGACTGTGGCAAGATGCATTCCGGTGATGGTGGGACAACTTCGACGCCTGCGTCTCCCCTCCTTTTTGTCTGTGGACAATGGGTCTCAACAAAACCAGGTTGTCTGTCAACCTTTCAATGGGAGAGCTCCACTGGGACTATGCGCAGAACGGTTTCTGGACCCTCTGCATCCCCTGACGGAACTCCCGGGAGAGCTTCTCCCACGGCGCAGACTACTCAAACAACCACACTGCAACATCTCTCCCGAACCGGGGCGTCGCTTCGGCTTCATGCCTGGAGACATTACGCCTCCTCCTCAAGAAGAGACAACCCGCTACAGTCGCGGTACGGAGGTCGCGTCATCTGCGATAGTCATCCGCAGGGGTCTTCCAGGCAAAGTGAAGAGTCTTCGGTGGTTGGTGCCGTGGGAGATATACCTCTTCCCTTGAGGCCTCTTCTCCAGCAATAACGGTATTATTGCCTTTCGGCGGGAGGAAATTCCTTTCCGCTCTCGGCAATGAAGCCTGTCGCTCAGCCTTTCCCTGACCTTCAGGCTTAAAGGAATAACTTTTTCCTGCCCGCTGGATCTTTCCTCGCTCGTGCGAAGCTACGATCGTCCCTGCCCTAGTCGGAGGAAGACCTCCAACTTGGAGCATGGCTCGGACTTTTTAGTCCCTTAAGAGATCTTCTCAAGACCCTACACGACAGGCCTCGGATTGTATTCCGTCTTGGGTCTCCTGCTCACTCTGGCCACGGCCAGTGTGTAAGCAATCTTCTTGGTCTCGTACGACTCCGCCCTTTCTAAGGAAGAGGGGAAGGCAACATTCAGGTTCGCTCCTGAATTGTTGGCTAGACTCAGAATCTGGAGGTCCAGGCCCTTCGGTCCAATTCCTTCAAGATTTCGAGTCTCCATTCTGTATCTGATGTCCCAAGACCTTCTCTTTCTTGCCAGTAAAGGAATCGAGAGGTTAGCTTTGGGAACAGCTGCAGTTTGTCCTCAGTTGCAGCCGATATGGGAGCACAAGGAGGACACGGGGGAGAGTCGCCAGTATACCTCTTCAAGCCCGGACTCAAGGACATTCATCTCGACCTGTCTCCAGACCCTCCCCCGTCACGTCGCCCTACAGCACGATGTTGGATACATCGCAATGTCCCTCGCCTTCGAGTAATACTACTCTGTGATGCAGGTGCTACAAGCTGGAGTCTGGAAGCATCTAATGACCTTCGCAGCCCGCTTCCTGCAGGGCGTGACCCACAGGAGTCTCGATACGTTTTCTATCGCTCTGTGGTGGCTACACAACAGCTGGTCTAACCTCAGGCTCCTTTTTGGACAGGTAGCAGAATGTTGAGGGCATTGTTATCAGGTTTTAGTCTGCATGAACGAAAGAAGTAAGTCTGGCCTTTATTTCTTTCTTCATCATCCCCTCTACGGGGAAGCAGCATCTTGGTCTCTGCATAGCTGACCTCGAACCTCTGCAGGTAAACCATGCTTCCTTGTGTTCCGAGTATTGAGTCAATACTGTCGCGTCCCCCATACCCTGACGAGGTGGTATTGGGAACGTCCTAACCCAGAGTTCCTTCTGGAACTCCAGGTCAACTGCCTAGGACGGGTCACACTTCTTCCTTCACACACAAGCTTATGTAGGCCACACGGTAACATGTGAGGTGCAGGGACTCCTTTTCTCGAGTGCGACTCACTCGTATTCCGAGTCCCTGGGTAAAGCCAAAGTCAGTATGGCTGAGGACTTTCCACCCTACCTAAGGGGTAAGTCACCCAATGTAAATAGCGTGGTTTGTATTTCGGTTACGGAACAAATGACAAATTCGAAGATAATTTGTATTTTTCCTAATCATACAAACCTTAGCTATTTACACATATTTGCCCACCAGCCCTGTCCCCCAAGACAAGTCCTACCTCTAAGTGAAAGTGAGCATTCACCTGTGTGTGAGGGGGGTGAGGGGTAGCTAGCTACCACTCCCCTACCCCCCTCGCCATTTCAGCTGCGCTAAAAGGTAAACCCAATGTAAATAGCTAAGGTTTGTATGGTTAGGAAAAATACAAATTATCTTCGAATTTGTCATTTTTGGTACTGTACTAATATTCAATAAGGTTTGTGTAGTCTTCCTTTTTTAATGCTTAATCCCATACCAGTAAAATTATGTTCCATTTCCATAGATCTGGCTTGATCATGTCATCAGCCATGTCTGGGGAGAGTGGCCGTAGCTCACGACCATCTGTGGGCCAACACGTGCGTCCTGAGCCTGTGATAGAGAAGACTTTTGTGGAGAATGTGGCTGGCTTCATAAATGAGGTAGGAGAGCTTTGAATTATTTTATTCTTGAATAATGAAAAGAAACCATCCTTTACTGAAATTGGTTTGGTGGTACTCGAATGCCCCCATGGAAGACTTGTATACCGAACTGAATACGCAACTAGTGTGTACACACATACTCGCAATCTTAATTTAAAAGCTCTGGACCTACATGTATAAGATTTTGGTACAAAACAAAAATTATTAGAGGTACTTGGCAACTCATCTAAGATTTAGGCCAGTGCTTCACAAACTATCTAATATGACGTACGGCCATTTTTATATCCAATGTGCCAGGGACCGGTAATATTTATTTGTAATATTGATCAATATGGAAACAATACATACATCATGAACATAAAAGTTGAAAGTTGAAATTTTTTTATCCTAAGATTATTTTGTAAACAAATAATACAATGTTATATGTACAGCACAGTATAAGCATTTTGTTATCTTAATCATTACTAATGCAAAAGGTGAGTTTGCTTCTTTTAAGTAAGTTTATCCAGTAGCGGTTCAATTGTTCACTCTGCCACGCACAATGGAGAATGCATGTCAATATTTTTTGTGTATATTTTCTTAATGACACATGTTTAGAATTTTTCTAGCCAATATTGCAGAGGTATGGCGAAAGAAATGAGTTTTTAGAGCAGTTTCACTACGCTCTGTATACTTTGCTTTCACTTTAATCCAAAATGAACCAATTGATGATGTTTAAAAACTTTTTCAGTCTTAATTACAAACCAACGCTATTTATAAGGGGTATTACTTTCGGTGAAGCTGAAAGATGAACCATTAGACTTTCAGTTACCCAACTCACTTATACATCTGAGCTGTGAACGCCACTTCTCTCTCTCCCCGCTCCAACTTAATGGCCAGTTGACTTACTTTTTCTTAGTCTTATATTTGTTCCGTAACTAGAATACAAACCACTCTATTTAATAGGGGTATTACTTTCGGCGTAGCTGAAATGACGAGCCATTAATTTTTAACTAGGGTTAACTACCCACACCGTTAGTTAGCGGGGGGTTAGGGAAGGTAGCTTGCTACTGCTCCTCCTCACACACCTGTGATTGAGCTCACTTTGCTTTCAGCTCGGATGGTGAACTGACATTGCCGCTCTTCATCCTCGCCGACTATTGGCAGTCATTAACGCCATTTTGTTTTCTCTTTTTCTCTTTGACTGAGTGTGTGTGAAGTTGACTTCTGCGACCATGCACACTTGCCCTGGACTCTCCGGCCACCCTTGTGGAACATATATGTTGGCGGTCGAGACTGATCCTCACGCTATTTGTCCTTCCTGCAGAGGTCAACGGTGTGATAGTGTTAACAAGTGTAGTGAGTGCAAGGAGTGGTCTTCCTCCCAGTGGGAGAGGTTTGCGCGACGGCGGAAGAAGTAGTCCAGGCGGGATATTTCTCCTTCAAAGGTTGCTTTGAAGGGAGAAAAACCCAAGGCCTCTTCTTCCGTCGCCCAACCCTCTTCCGAAGCTCCTACTCGTTCGGTCTCTTACGAAAGATCATCGAGTAGTAGTGTAGACCAAGTTATTATCGACCAACCCCGGGTCTCGAGAGATGATGTTGCTTCCCCTAGCGAAGCAGCCCCACCTCTCCCTCCGGGTGAGGCCTTGTTACTAACTTCCCTTTTTCAGATATGGTCTTCCTTTGGGCTCACGGGTTTGCCCTTCAAGGAAGCCCTGCTGCAGTTCATCCTCATTGGTGCTTCTGTTAAGCAATCATTGTCGCCGTCAGAAGTAGATCCCCTGACTATTGTCGACGTTGTTGTGTCAGAGGTGTCTCATGCGGCATCATCCATCTTCTCTGCCACTCCAAACTCTACAGCTGTAGCTGCCGACTTAGTTTCCCCCGTTCCTGACCATCCTCCGAGGGGGAAACTAAGTTCAACGTCGGTCTCTCCTGCAAGTGTTTCTCAGGGGAGTTCCCTCATAGAGACTCCTCTTCTGAGGACTGCTGACGGCCAGCTTGCTGATCCAACGGCCCCCAGAGGGCGCATCCGTCGGAAGGCCCGCCTCCCTCTTCGCCTTAGAAATCTCCCTTCACCAGCGGTGAAGAGGCGCCTCTTTGGTTCAAAGTCATCACTGCAGTCCCCCGCAGAGGAGCCTCCGTCATACCTTCATACATCATCCATCACTGCACCTGCAGCCAGTCTTGTGACTTCGGTCCTGGACCTCTCCTCTCTGCAGATCGTTCGCGATCTCCTTCGGTGGATGGTCGTCCTTACAAAGGACACGCCGACCATCCATCCTCCAGACCTGCTGACCTTCCATTACCATTCCTGTCGCCTGCAGAGCTTTCTGTAGCTCCACCAAAGTACGCAGCTGCGCGCCACACGCCCAGACCTTCAGCGCTCACCAGCAGCTCAATCACTCTACAGCGCTTCGGCGCGCCCCTCAACCTCACGCGCTAACCTTCACCTACATGTCAGCACTCTACTGCGTGCCACGCCCCCACGGTCACCTGCGCACACGGCCAGGGTCACCCACGCGCCAGCACACCACAGATCGCTTGCGCTCTCCTGCGCGCCCACGATCTCCTACATGCCAGAGCCCATCTGCACGCCCACAATCTCCTACGCGCCAGAGCCCACCTGCGCGCCAACGCTCGCCTATGCGCCAGCACTCGCCTATGCGCAAGCACTCATGCGCGCCAATACTCTCCAACGTGCCAGAACTCTCCACCGCGCCAACTCTCTCCTATGCGCCAGTACCCTTCCGCGCACCTGGGCTCTCCTGCGCTCCAACATGTGCACCCTTCATCGCCAGCGCTCTCCCGTGCACCATCCTACTTTCCAACCAGCGTGCTAACAAATACCTGGGTGCCATCACACTCCAGCACACAAGTCTGTAGGTGAGATGACAACCACGCTGCTTTCACCAGAGTGCCAGCGCTCGCCCGAACATTCGCGCTCGCCTGCGCGTCAACTATCTCCCGCTCGCGCCATCCCTCTCCTACGGATGCGCGTCATCTCTCTTTTATGGATGCGCGCCAACACTCGCCCGAGTTTGGCAAGATTCTCTTGCGCGCCCACCAATACTCTCCTGCGCTGCCACCAATACTCTCCTGCGCGGCCACCAATACTCTCCTGCGCGGCCACCAATACTCTCCTGCGCGGCCACCAATACTCTCCTGCGCGGCCACCAATACTCACCTGCGCGGCCACCAATACTCTCCTGCGCGGCCACCAATACTCTCCTGCGCGGCCACCAATACTCTCCTGCGCGGCCACCAATACTCTCCTGCGCGGCCACCAATACTCTCCTGCGCGGCCACCAATACTCTCCTGCGCGCGCTCGCCATCATTCTCCCGCGCGCTCGCACCAATATTTTCCCGCGCGCGCAACAGGCATGAGCACAGATGCCTTATCCGGCAAGGTCGCTGTCACCTCATTCCCCTCCCTGCAAATGCATACCAGTGCGTACTGCGGGAGAAGGGAAACACATTCACGCAGAGGGGTTCCGGATCCCTAAACTGCCTTCTAAGGTGGACCCACCTATCACAGACTCCTTGTTGTAGTGGTTTGCGGACTATGGCCAGAGGTAGCACCCGAACTGCCTAGTGTCCGAATGCTGACCACAACCCAATGTTCACAACACAACAAATATACAACGGTGGAATACCCAAAAACCTAAGTAAAAGGTCAAGAGAACGGAACACTGGGCACCACCCCCTTGGTTTATGCTGGGCAAGGGGACCCAGCTAGAATCTTACTTCCTTCTTATCTTCCCTTGCCTTGGGCTTGCTGAATAAATGAGTAAGATGATCGTTGATTCATTTCTGAGAAGTTAGCAGCTTTTATATATATACCTCTATATTCTTTAGGTAAGATGGTTTCAAACTTGGGGAAAAAAATGTCAGAACATTAGGTGAAAGGGAAAGAATTTTTTATACTGACAACAGGACACAGTGTGGGAGGAAAAATTATGATAAATGACTTATTAGCAAGATTAAATAAGTGTCTGAGAAAGGGACAGTGATGTAAGGAACTGGATTAATTTGTCTTCATAAAAAACAAAAAATATTTATTTGTAAATGAACCAAAAAAACTGTTAGGATTACATTAACATTGTTTTATCAATTCATATAAGCAATTAAAGACAAAATTAACATCCCTTTACACTCCAGCCTCAAGACAACAAGATAAAAAAAAGATTTGACTAAAAGAAAATGAACTATTCACATGTACATGTTTTAGTACATGATAACCACTACCGTGTGAATTGCCTGGGTGGACCAATTATCTTAAAAAAAAAAAGAAAAAAAAACACCACTCCTACACTAAGCTTATAGGAGAACCCCACAACACTATGGTTTTATGACAACTGTAATGACCAGTAATAAACTTGAACACATATCTAATGAACCATCTATAAAGAAAATATAACTGTGAAAAATACTGTACAGCAATAATTTTTCCTTAATCAATACTGTCCTACCATTTGATGCAATGTCACTCAAAATTATTAAATTCTGAACAGTATGGCCGCATACGATGCCGTGCAGGTCACTGTGCGCCCACAATAGCAATTTTCTAGAAAATCTCCAATTTGATCATTGTGGAACAATTCAGACTAAACTCGAACACAGTCCTGTTACATTTCAATAGCTCCTGTGAACTATTAATGTTTGACATAATTTCATATATCGGGATTCTTTCTCGTTACTTCGCACACAGACACAAAATAGTAATCAACTTTACCGGGTTGGCTGCCGAAAACGAGCAATAGTCAATGGCCTTATGATGCATTTGTTTTTGTATTAGTCTTAAAATAGAATAAGGGACTTACAGTTCACAGGCAAGATAATATGAATATAGAGGAGCATCACAGACCACTAACACAATATTAACAGACCATAAACCACATTCATAATTTTTATGTAAAGTACTTGACGAATACTCTTAATTTCCCTAATCCTCACTCCCTACTGCGTGTAGGGGGCTGCTGTCAATATCTGTAAAAAAGATAATAACGGAATAAGGAATTTTGGGCGGCCACAGAGGGATATATAAAATTAAAAAATAATAGTATGTTTCATAACATACAACCCACTTATTATTACTTACTTTATTACTTACTTACTAAGCTACAACCCTAGTTGGAAAAGCAGTATGCTATAAGCCCAGGGGCTCCAACAGGGAAAATAGCTCAGTGCGGAAAGGAAAAAAGGAAAATAAAATATTCTAAGAAGAGTAACAACAATAAATATCTCCTATATAAACTATAAAAACTTTAACAAAACAAGAGGAAGAGAAATAAGATAGGAGAGTGTGCTCGAGTGTACCCTCAAGCAAGAGAACTCTAACCCAAGACAGTGAAAGGCCATGGTACAGAGGCTATGGCACTACCCAAGACTAGAGAACAGTGGTTTGATTTTGGAGTGTCCTTCTCCTAGAAGAGCTGCTTACCATAGCTAAAGAGTCTCTTCTACCCTTACCAAGAGGAAAGTGGCACTGAACAATTACAGTGCAGTAACCCCTTGGGTGATGAAGAATTGTTTGGTAATCTGTGTTGTCAGGTGTATGAGGATAGAGGAGAATATGTAAAGAATATGCCAGACTATTCAGTGTGTATGTAGGCAAAGGGAAAATGAACCGTAACCAGAGAGAAGGATCCAATGTAGTACTATCTGGCCAGTCAAAAGACCCCATAACTCTCTAGATACAAACCACTTTCTTTTATTCCATTCCCCCCATTAGCCCTCAAGCCCATCCAAAAAAATGCCTCGTAACTGACAGCAACACCCTACACAAACTCTGTACATTCAAGTGAAAAAAAATTTTACCTTGCAAAAATAAAATCAGTAAAAAGGTAGGATGATCATCATCTATCCCTTCAGATACATATCAAATTATATGAATTTACATTAGGTACAATACATTTATTCACAAATGATATAACAAGAAGCAATAGGAATAGATGATAAACTACCAGACAATATGGAGAGACAGTAATTAAAAACACAAAATTAAATTATCGTCTATTCCTCCCAACAATGTTCCAATAACATACAATATAATAAATTTCATTATTTACAGGAAACATTTCAGTATTACAGGTATACATTCAGGATCTATCAAGAAAAAATTACATTCATTGTAGTCCAAAATTAATTTAAAAGATTACAAAACTCATTGATTTTGGACTACAGGTATTACAGGATAATAAAAATTTATTGAATCTATTATAACTGTCATGGTCAAGGTCAATCTACAGTACAACAATTAATGCGACAATTACAGAAACCTTGACTAAATAAAGATTTCCTCACACAATGTGTCCCATTCTCAGCCTTTTATCTACCCCAAGGTGGGAATCAAAACATGACTAATAACAAAGGGTAATTATTATCAAAACTTCCTTTAAAAACTGTACAAAGATTAATTCAGTGGGAGATTTATAGTTCTTCTTCTGAGTCTCAAAATTCTGTCTCGGGACATGCGCTGGGATTCAGCAATTTGCTGGCGAGCCATATTAATTTCTCGCAGCACCGGAGACAGGCTAAGCCGGCGACTCTCCAGGTACAGGCTGGGTGTCTTTAATCAATCGATAACCTCGCATAACAATTGGTATTTGCGGGTGACCGACGTTCTTTGAGGTAAACCAGAGACAGAATCCGTAGACCCAGAAGAAGACAATAAAAATCCCGAAAAATCAGGCGATGACTCAGGGCAAAGCTGTGTTTCGGGCGACCCAAACAGTGTTGTAGCGTTCAGATTAGATATACCTGACTGTGCCACTTCAGCCTCGAGCTGTGACCGGTGTTTTAATCTACCATGAGAATGTCGGAAAGGGTTTGAATTCTGAGGTGACTCAGGAATGGTGGATGGTTCCCTCTATAGTATTCGTCTGGTCAGCGAGACGAGGTCTCCACTCCAGGACTTGAGGCTGAACTAAAGGTAGGTCAAGAACAGGACCTTTTGACCTAGTCCATGGGGGACTAAATCCACTAGAGGTGGGATCTTCAGGGGACAGTCGATCGTCATAATCGGTTGGTAATAAGCCGAGAAAGTTATAATCAGGATGAATAGACACTGCTGATTCAGAAACAGGGCTTCCTTAAATAGCAGGTCTTAACCAATTTGGACTGGAACTCTTGGAACCAACAGAAAGTAGTTCCAATAATGGAATACTGGAGACTTCCCAGAATTTCCAACTCCCTGGAGGATGAACAACACCTTCCTCTCAGAAAAAGGAGGCTAAGAGCTGGGGCGTTGGAAATTCAGGCACTGGACAGTGAATCACAGACTCAGGAGACAAAATTGAGGTTTCACACCTTTCAGTGGGGCTGTTCTCCACAGTTGGAGGACCAAAGGATCTCAAAACAATTCAGGCTTCAATACAGGGGTCTCATCACAATTTTCTGGAGGATATAACCAAGCATCCAGTGCTTTTTTTCTCCCGTAAGTCTTAGCTGGCTTAAGAATGGGCTTAGGCTGAGTAATAGCTCTAGTAGGATGGTGACTTTTCTTCTGTCGTCAGGACTTGTTACAATCTCGCGACAAAAGGTAGGATGCAACTACTGTAACCGGGAGCGATCCAAAAGAGCTAGTACAATTGAGCTAGCGCGACAAAGAAGCTAGTTCCATAATAGCTAGTACCAATATTGCTATTGTGACAAAATAGCTAGTAGTACATTTGAGCTGGTTCAAAAAGAGCTGCTAACCAAAATAGCTTGTTTCGAGAAATGCAGTGTTGCTAAAACTGTGTGTGTGTGTTTACGTTGATTACTGAGGTAGAAAGTAAAAAATAAATTTTCTTCTGTCTCATCATATTATTATTTTCAACTGAAAATGTTAAAATACAAATAAAAACTTTAACCTGTAATATGTTATGTTTTAGCTTATTCATCGTAAAAAATCTTTAGTAGATATATCATTACTTGTGTGCTTGCTAATCAAGTTTTTCAGTCTACCGGGAATTTCCTTTGTCTTTCTTTTGACAGTTAATTGCTGCCCACTAATATATGCAATTAGATTGCTTCTGAAGTGCTTTTTTTTTTTTTTAATTCCTTGAAAAAAGCACCATACGGTTGGATGAGCAGTGTCATACATTCCCTGAATAGCACGATGCCATCCCTCTAACTTGTTATTTGTCCTTGTTCTGTCGTTTTGCGTTCTTTCCTGAACGTAATACAATTTGATGGGAAATAAGGGTATTCTTCTTCCTCTTCTTTGTCGTCTACCAATGTATGTGTCTTCGAAATAGTCATATAATATTTGCATTTCTTCATCCAATTGTAGACGTTCGAGGTCTTCATTTAGCTCTTCGAATGCATCTGTCACTTCATCTGGATTTAGAAACACCAAAGCATCCAGCATCTTGCAATAAAGACGGCAGTTGGCATCAGATAGATATATAGCTATTTGATAATCCTGTGATTTGTATTCTTCTCCATATTGACTGTGATAGATGAAGAAGCATCCATTTATGTTTGCATCAGGATACTCTGTCATGAAAGCATTGATAGCAGACTTTTCAAATTCTAAGGTTACGTTTTCAGGGTCACAGTCTGGGCGTTTGTCTTTCAAAATCTGAAATACTTGTTCAAACGTTGACTGAGCCTTATCAGGCATCATAACATAAACACAGGGAAAAAGAAAGTTTTTTCTCTAACAACATGGATCGTATATAATTGATAAAATATTCTAGGAACGACTTTGAAAGTGCCATCACACATCCATATTTTTGAATTAGCAAGTTGATCGAGCATATGCTGGCTTGCAAATGGGATTATTCGTTTTGAGTCGCTTGTTACATCATTCAGTAAGAAGGTTCAGGAAAATGGCCTTCAACCTTACGTCTTCGTTGAATACGTTTTTGGAGCGCTCTTTTTTTAGTGACATTAGCCATTGCTTCGTCATCCAGCTCTTGTACTACAGCAGCAATAACTCTTCGTGGTGGTGCACTGCAATTTGAAGCCTGCTCATTCATTTTCCCTAAAGCAATTCTAACACTTTTCCTCGTGGGATCTGGGGCATGATTATGTTCTTGTCCAATTTTTACTTCACACTTTTCATGGTAGTTCGGCGCAATTTTCAGTGTTCCTCTACAATCCTTCATTACACATCTCCAGTTCTGGCTGGTTTTGTTCGTTGTATTTTTTCGGTACAAATATCCATCGTAGCTAAGTAAATCTTTTCCTTTCTGGGACTTTATAACTTCCATGATGAAGGGTGGAATACTACTAACTTTTGTCTCCATAGATAAGAAAAAGATTAAAAGAAAAAATGAAGTAGAAATAACACTCCCTTTTCTTGAAACTAGTTATTTTGGTTAACAGCTCTTTTTGTATCAGCTCAAATGTATAACTAGCTATTTTGTCACATAAACAATTTTGGTACTAGCTATTATGGAACTACAGTAGCCATTTTGTCACACTAGCTCAATTGTACTATCTCTTTTCGACCTATCTATAATGTAGCATACTCCTGTAACCACCCCATAGGAATCGCCATCACTACTAGAACCAGAACTCTCAGAGACTTCAGAGGAAGTAGGACTATCATTCACGAGTCCTGGACTATTCAGTCTGTTACAGGATCAAGACCCTTCGGATACCAGAGAAAATGCCCCCTAAGATAAACTGGAGTTTCAAACCAGGCCTTTAACTGGATATGGTGAGCTCTTACCAGTTCACCATCAGGCAGTCTCTGCAGCTCATAGGTGACCTTATTCTCGTGTACCTTAGTAACACGGAATACCCCCTCAAACCTAGGGATGAGCTTGTTCGTCAGAAGGTGTCCCAACAGGTGCACCTTCTCAAGTACCAGAGAACCCTCTTTAAATGGTTTGTACCGAAGATGTCCTTCAGCCCATGGGTCTCTCGTTTCTGCTGACAGCAACGGGATACTATCAACATAGTGAGCACCCTTCAGTATGTTCTCAGCTGGAGTACTACCAATCTCAGTGTGGTGGGAATGGTTGTAGCTGAGAACTGCTCGGGATGGTACTGGTCCCATTTCTGAGATTCCCCAGAAATCACCCTGGGTAACTCACCAATGGTATGATTCACTCGCTCCACTGCACCCTTACTAGAGGGTTTATACGGAGTTGTTTTCACATGTACAACATTGTACCGCTCCAACAACTAAGTAAATTCCTGGGAAATAAACTCAGGGCTGTTATCAGTCAATATCCGGACTGGAACCCCGGGAATAACGGAAAAACTCTGTCTTCAAGTGCCTGGCATATTGTATTGCTCTTCTTATTCCTTATGGGTACTGCCATCACCCACTTGGAATAATGGTCGACTACCATCAGACATCCAATAAAACCAGTACTGGTTTTTGGGAGACTCGCAAGGTGCATAGCAACCAATTCAAAGGGAGAAGAGGTCACTATTTTCAAGGTCGGCGGCGCAACCACCTCCCTTGAGACCTTACAAGTCTGACATTCCCAACATGTCTGGCACATATCTCTGATTACATTAATCAAAGATCTGTGCTAGACGAGTCAACGGAGCATTCCAATCATTTTTCCAATCCCCTAGTGAGCATTCTGGAGGTGTGTCTCGGCAACTAGGTCAATCAGGACAATGAAGGTGACTACTGGGATAACTGAGCCGTCTGGGTTCCGCTTCACTAGCAAACCCTGGTGTACTTCCAGGTCCGACCAACATCTCCTATAGGGCAGATAGAATCGAGGAACCCGAGATACAGGAACCCTGGAGTAGATCATCTTGATGACAGTTTGGATCTGTCGATGATCTCCTTGGATCTTGGAAACCTGACTAAAAGACAGAAGAGCATTTCCGGAGAACACTCCCTGATCAGGTTCAGGGTCAGTTATCTTCATAACAGTGGTCTCGGTATGCAGGGAGAAGACTGAGAGTACCTTGGGAGACAACTGAAGAACAGTAGTATGGTCATACACCAACTGTTCTCGAGGTGAATCCAGTATCAGGTAGGCTGCGTCCAGTATATTCCTACCAAGAACAAAACAAATTTTATGTCATTGGCAGCTACCACCGCATAGTTAGATAGCGGTAGACTCCACCCGGAAGGACGCTACTTCTAACTGGACATAGCCTAGTATGTTGGTGCAAGAACCAGTCAACCCCTCTAGTTGTTCCCCTGACAGTACCTGGTACTCTATGCCAAGTTGGCTCAGTACAGACTCACTTACAAGACAAACCTGTGCTCCTGTATCAAAAAGAGCTCAAAATAAGGTCTCCTGCATCATTACTATACCTACTGCCGAGTGTTGAGACACATGGGTACAACTGGACTGATGAGGTGCCTTTCCTGTCACGTACTGGATTATAGGACAATCCTCCGGTGCTTCCTGATCATCAGTGACCAAGCCCTCAGCGTCAGGCACACAAAATTTTACCTCCACCTTATGGCCCAGAATCACGTCAGTTGGAGGGACGTAACTGCGGAGCTCGATCAGAGGGTTGAAATGCACTCTAGACAGACACTGAAGATGCACACACTGAGGCTCAGTTACGGATGGATCACGATAGACTACGGGACAAGGGGGACCCCAATGTACCCAGATTTCCAAGTTCAATAGCTTAGATGCTGCCAAGAGCAACTCCAGAGCTGGGACTGTACCTGGAAAATGCATTACCTTGATCCTGTTCCTGCTAGTGTTGTCCAGTTTGAAGCCTAGACGACCGTCGTCTTTCAGAAACTGCTGAACTAAGGCAACCCGGAGCTTGGCTCTCTTCAGCTGAGAGTCGGGTGCGACACCTGACCCTTTTGTCCAGCAGTTCACGACTAGCTCCAAAGATTCTATGAGAGAATATGGATCACCACGAACCTCCTTATACAAGGCCAGTCCAGTAGACAACTTGGGAGTGCTGGGTTCTGTAGCAAACAAATAGTCAGTTAATGTGGGCCAGTGGGATAACCAGTCAGCTGTGGCATTCTGATCCCCTGGACAGTAATTAACAATAAAGTTAAATTCGGACAGGTCCTCCAGTGTCCATGCTAGATGACTGTCCACCATCTTCATGTCATGAAGGTACATCAGGGGACGATGATCAGAATGAATCACGAAGAACTGACCATAGAGGAAGGCCCTGAAGGTTTTCACCCCCCTTCGCAGAGCAGCCAACTCACGCTCAATGGTAAAATAACGGGTCTCGCAGTCAAGGAAAGTCATGGAGTCGTACGCTATCACCCGACGCTCCCCTGGATGCTCCAAGGATTTTTGACACGGACAAGCACCAGCACCCTCATTCGAAGTGTCAACAAACAACTCCAAGGGTTTAGCATCAGCGGAGTAGTCAGGGTATGACAACATAATGTCCTCCTTGATCAGTTCCTTCAAGTGCACAAATGCACCGCAGATAATGGTTTGGCTATCTGTGAGCACATGGGAATAAACTTCCGTTGGAAGTTTACCAGTCCCAGGAATCCCCGTAGCTCATGCACAGTGGTTGGCGTAGGGAAGTCCTCCACTTTCTAGATGTATTTTGGTAGCTTACGCATACCACAATGTCCAACCAGAGGACCAAGATACTGTACTGGACCTCGGCTTGAACCTAAGAACACTTAACGAGTTTTATCTCGAGTCCGTGCTTCTGGGTCAGGATGCCTGAAAACTTTAAATCAATCAATCAATCAATCCGTGCTTCTGGAGAGTAGCCAAAACTCGTTCTACCAGTTTCAGGTGTTCCTCGAATGAAGACCCAAGTATGAAGATGTCATCAGTGTAGACAACCACCTTGGCTTTCGGGAACTCTTGGAGAATACTCTGCATTTCTCTCTGGAAGACTGCAGGTGCAATTTTCAGTCCAAACAATAAGCGTCTGAACTGCCAGTGTCCAATGGCGGTAGAGAAAGCCGTGTATTCTTTACTGTCCTCTGCCAACGCTAGCTGGTAGTATCCACGAACCAGGTCAAGGGTTGGAAATATTTGACTCCTTGAAGTCCAAATACGGAATCGGCCATGTTAGGCATTGGGAACTTATCAGAGACAGTCACCTTATTCAGTCTACGGTAGTCCACACACAACCTTATACTATTGTCCTTTTTTCGGACTGGAACAATTGGTGAAGACCAAGGAGAGATGCTGGGTTCAATGATGCCCAGTTCATGCAACTCCTTGCACTGTTCCTCGATGGCGTCAGCGACGGGTTTGGCAAACTGTCAAACTCTCTGATAAATGGGCGTCTCGTCATACAGGTGGATGTGTATTGGTGTGCTCGAGCACTCTCCCACATCATCATCACCAGTTCTGATGTCTGGAAAATGATGTCGAAGCATTTGACAAAACTGATCCTTCTGAGAAGAGTCCAGTTCGTCGGAGATAGAAAGATTGTCTATTTCTTCCAATACGTTCGGTTCATGAATCAGGTCACACACTTGTGCTATCAGTCAGTATAGAGAAGCATCCACCATTGCCATGGTGAGCACCTTCCCCAAGAGATCTCCCTTCTTGGTCTTGGCAGTTTCTTCAGATGAACCCTTTATTAAAACTGAGGCTCTTCCATCTTTCAGTTCGAGGATGCCAGGCATTGCAGTAACTTTCCTTGACAGACCGGGTGTTATGATGTTGGCATCATAATACATTTCCGGCCAACAGTTGGTCGGACATGCAGGGCACCTAAAAGAGGTGTCAAGGCCCTTAAGAAAGTTTACAGTAACTGGAACAAGTACTGGCTTAATACTGGCAATCCTTATTGAATCGGCTGCATGGACCTCAAGTGCGTAAAGCACTTGCTGACAACAGGCTCCACGTATCGGGAAATAATACTCCCAAAGAGGCTCTTGGGGAGTACTGCCAACGCTCAGCCGATTTCGGGCTCCTTCAACTATCATCTCATTTGCTCTCAAGAACTGGTAACCAATCAGCCATAGTCCCTGAAGGCACTACATAGAACACACTCTGGGCGAATGTCATTCCATGCAGTATAGGGGTCAACAGTACAGTACCTAAGGTCTTAGGTCGTGTTTGCCCTAAACCCTTCAGACCAATGGTGTTGGGTACCATCTGCAGCTGGTAATCCTGTACTACTCTCGATGACAGGAGGTTGACCTCGGCTCCGGAGTCAATGAGAGCATCCAACGCTCCCGATGGAAAATCAGACATGATCACTGGGACAACCTTGAGTGGTACAGGAGCCAACTGTGGCAGGTTAATCCTACGAAGGGTTTTCAATACAGCCTCAGTTCCTGCTTTCTCCCTGGAGGAGTCAGTTGGAGAAGCTCCCAGGGCTGCGGGCATTAGCTGTGTTCTGGACAGGTGATCTACTTATAAGCGGAGCCTGCCGTCCACACTGTGCAACATGATGGTTGGACGAACCACAGCGTAGGCACAGGTTGAGGTGTCTGCGACACTATCATCCATAAATTAATCCTTCTTCTTCTCCTCCACAGTCCGAGAAAGAGCACTGGACTCGCTCCCACTTCGGGTCTCCCGGCTACTGGTCGATCCAGAATAGGACGACGGGGCCGGAGTAGCACTCACCGGTACTGCTCTCCACCTTGAAGGAGTCTGGACAGAAGTGGTCTCCCTCCCAGGGCTGCGGGCATTAGCTGTGTTCTGGACAGGTGATCTACTTATAAGCGGAGCCTGCCGTCCACACTGTGCAACATGATGGTTGGACGAACCACAGCGTAGGCACAGGTTGAGGTGTCTGCGACACTATCGTCCATAAGTGCCCTGATTTTCGTCACCATGCACAGCACCTCCTCTGAAATTGAGGAGACCTATCCGGGTTGCGCGATGGCGGCAGGCGTACTTCCACAGGGGCAGGTTTGGGGACAGGTCGAGGAGGAGTGCGTAAATATTCTGTCAGGTCTAGGTGAACGGCTGGGGGCAGCCATGGCAGCCCTGTCAGCATACGAGATGTGCCATGACTGTCCCACACGACTGGCGGCCAAATCCTCTGCCTTCTGGCTTCACTGACGGGATGCCTCATCGAGAACACTCAACAGGTGTAAAACATCCTGCCAAGTGGCCTGACGGCCAGCGGAGACATTAATGGTGGCCAGAGACTGTTCCAGCCAACTCGCAGCTCGGCTCGGAACAGTTCTTAGGAGCTTCCGCCTAAGCTCCTTCCAGTCCAAACTACGGCGAGGATGGGCCGACCTGTACAGGGAGGCCAACTGGACGGCGTATATCTTCAGCAATTCGCCCTCGCCACAGGTGGCACTGCTGAACCCTGCCTTCTTACCCGCATCACGCCTCTCTCAGGCTTCTCGGCACCAGTCGAGGAGGCGTTCCTTCATGGCGGGGTATGAGATCTCGGGCCCCCCCCCCCCCCCCCATGGCTGAGAATGCCTCTGGGATTTCTCCCTTTAGAAATTTTCCTAGGTCAACAGTCCACCAGCCAGAGCTTCCTGCGGTATATTTACTTGCACAGTAGGCCTCAAAATCCCTCATGAATCGGGCAAAACTCTAGCTAGTTTCCAGCTGGAAGATTCCAGGCTTGGGGTTCCTCCTGGAGTCAAGGACCTTAAGCAGATCAGACAGACTGCATTCTGTCTGAAGGGACTGGACGTGGTCGGTGGAGACAGTGTCTTCTGAGCCGACACTGAGACAGGAGCTGGAAGAGTCACCAGAATCTTCGTTGGTGGACTCCTTGGTCATAGTCATTTTGGGTATGGCTGGTCTGGTGGTGACCTTGGCCTGGCGCCTGTGCTTTGGGATGGCCCCTGTCTTGGCAAGAATTGCCACAGCGGTAGCTGTTGGAGCCTTTTCTGGCCTACTGGCTTCAGCCGGATTGTCCAGGAACTGCTCCCCTAGTCTACTGGCTGCAGGCTCTGGTGGACTAACGGGGTTAGTTGCCGGAACAGGCGAGGATACAAGCGGTCTACTTAGAGCAGGAGTCTCCCAGAAGCCTGGTACAGGGGGGAATAACGCTGTAAACCCTGGAGGGGGCTGGAGACCTCCAACCACTGGCTCTGCTCCAGTACTGGAATTGTCAAACCATTGATGTTTGGCCAAGCTGGGGATGTAGAAGGAGCACTGGTGGTTATTGTGGTCGTGACCCAAGTGGCAATGTGGCACGTTGGTGACGGCTCAATGTTCTTCAGGGCTGCCACTTGAAGTGTCAGGGACCGGACCCGAGTTGCCAGGTCACTGACAATCCTGCCCAGACTCTCCACATCCCAGCTCAGGCTCTTCTTAGCCTTTCGGCGCTTACTTGATGATAATGCCATACCTACTAAAGGTTGGTGTTTCCCGGGTCTGGGCACCAAAAATTATGTAGTGGGTTGCGGACTGTGGCCAGAGGTAGCACCCAAACTGCACAGTGTCCGAACGCTGACCACAACCCAACGTTCACTACACAACAAATATACTGTACAACGGTGGAATACCCAAAAACCTAAGTAGCAGGTCAAGAGAACGGAACACTGGGCACCTCCCCTTGATTTATACTGGGCAAGGGGACTTCCTTTTTATCTTTCCTTGCCTTGGGCTTGCTGAATAAACGCGTAAGATGATCGTTGATTCATTTCTGAGAAGTTAGCAGCATTTATATATATAGCTGTATATTCTTTAGGTAAGATGGTTTCAAACTTGGGAAAAAAATGTCAGAACATTAGGTGAAAGGGAAAGAATTTTTTATACTGACAACAGGACACAATGTGGGAAGGAAAAATTATGATAAATGACTTATTAGCACTACGGGAGAAGGGAAACATTCACGCAGAGGGGTTCAGGATTCCTAAACTGCCTTCTAAGGCGCACCCACCTATCACAGTGACTCCTTGTAGGGAACCTTCGGTCCCTTTCCCTTCAGGGGATCTGTCTGACAGTGCATCCGCCACCCAGCAGCCCTCCTGCGCTCCAACATGTACGCCCTTCATCGCCAGTGCTCTCCCGCGCTCCAACCAGCGCGCCAACAAATACCTGCGCGCCAACAAATACCTGCGCGCCATCACACTCCAGCACACAAGTCTGTAGGTAAGACGACAACCAGTGCTCGCCCGAACATTCGCGCTCACCTGTGCGCCAACTATCTCTCGTGCGCGCACACAGAGATGCGCGCGCCATCTCTCTCCTACGGACGTGCACCAACATTCGCCCGCGCACACCATCTCTCTCCTACGGCTGCGCGCGAGCGCCAATATTATCCCATGCGCGAGCACCAATATTCTCCCTCGCGCGAGCGCCAATATTTTCCTGCGCGAGCACGCGCACTAACAGGCACGAGCACGCGCACTAACAGGCACGAGCACGCGCACTAACAGGCACGAGCATGCGCACTAACAGGCACGAGCACAGATGCATCATCCGGCAAGGTCGCCATCGCCTCATTCCCCTCTCCGCAAACGCATACCAGCGCGGACTGCGGGAGAAGGGAAACACATTCACGCAGAGGGGTTCAGGATCCCTAAACTGCCTTCTAAGGCGGACCCACCTTCAGCCCCTTTCCCTTCAGGGGATCTGTATGACAGTACATCCGTCACCCAGCAGCCCTGGTTCAGTGCCTTGGTCAGAGCCATAACACAGGCTTTCAAGCCTGTCCTGTCTGATAGCTCATTAGAGCGACCTATTGCTCTAGACCTAAGGCACGGAACCATGGCTTCCTCTACCCGTTTGAAGGGAAAAAGAGGAGTTTCTGACGTGGTCACTTCCCCGAGGACAAGCTGACTCCATGCAGACCATCGAGACGAGTTCCTCCTGTTTCTCAGAAAGGTTCTCCATCCCTGTTGGACGAAGACCTTCCGTCACCAAGGGAACCATGAGAGGAGAGACACTCTTCCATCGCACCAATGGAGGAAACCTTTCTACGTGGAGAGTTCCCCGCAATCTGAGAACAGGAGGGACATGCCCCATAAGTCATCAATGTTGGAGTCTTACTTCCTTCCTCAGAAGGAATCCAAAGACTCCAAAACACTGCCAAAGTCCTTCACTAGGGCTAGAATGGAGACAGCCAGCCACTCGGGGAATGTCCGTGACTCACCTCAAGAAGAGCCTTTGGAGATAGAAGGAGACTTCGCTGCAAGTCCTACAGCAGGAGGACACCAACAAGAGTCAGAACATACATTCTGGCAGGTTCTGACCCAGAGATACCCACTCGAGAGGGTAAAGACACAGTCTTAGACCACGTCTTTGGTACTCAGAAACCCTCAAAGACCAGTGCAGCCCTGCCCTGGTCTCAAGGGGTGAACAGTACTAGGGACAATTTGGAAACTACTAGATGCAGTGTCTGAGAGGTTCCACCAGAAGGTCCCTAACGTCGAGATAAACAGGCTCAGACATTCCTCCCTAGAGTGTCCCATCTGTTTGAGCCTAAGGATGTGGAACTTGCTGAGAAGTGGAGGAAGTCTCCTCAAGACTCCTTCCTCCATAGGGCTTTAACATCTAAGCCCTATAAACCTCCAGCACCCCAGCAGTCCCGTCCAACCAAGACCACAATGACGACGTAAACAGCAGCGAAGACAGTGGTGTCTAAGCCCTTTCTTGTCAAAGACAGGAAAGGCAAAAAGTCCTCTAGGGGAGGAAAAAATCCTAGAGGGAGCAACCGAGCCCGCAAACGCTAGGATAGGCAGTCCCCCTGCGTTACCACCAGTGGGGGATGCCTACAAAGTTGCTCACACAGGTGGAAGCAACTCTGGGCCGATTCCTGGACAATCTCCGTGATCCGTCTAGGATATTGCGTCCCGTTCATAACATCTCTGCCTCCCCTGACCAGGAATCCAGTGTCATTGAACTCCCTTGCCATGGGATCGGCAAGGGGGCAAGCCCTTCGGGCAGAACTCCAGAGTCTGTTGAAGAAGGTCACTCTCCAAGAGGTCCTCGATGGATCCCCAGGCTTCTTCTGTCGACTTTCTTGTAAGAAAGGTGTCTGGAGGCTGGAGACCAGTCATCGACCTCTCAGCCCTGAACAGGTTTGTCAAACAAACTCCGTTCAGCATGGAGATGGCAGACATGGTCAGACTAGCAGTAAAACCGCAAGGCTTCATGTGTACTCTGGACCTAAAGGACGTATACTTTCAGATCCAAATCCATCCGTCTTCAAGGAAGTACTTAAGATTCAGCCTAGACAACAGAAAGTACCAGTTCAAGGTGCTGTGCTTCGGTCTTTCCACAGCACCACAAGTCTTCACCAGAGTGTTTACCCTAGTGTCATCTTGGGCACACAGGATTAGCATCCATCTCCTCTATTATCTGGATGACTGGCTAATCCTAGCAGATGCATTGTTAACCCTTCTTTAACATCGAGACAAACTTCTGAGACTTTATCAGGATCTGGGGATCATGGTAAATCTCGAGAAGTCCTACTCAGAGACTGGTATACTTAGGCATGATCATAGACACCAATCTCAATAAAGCCTTCCCATCAGATGACAGGATAATAAGACTGAGAAAGGTCGTAAGATCTTTTCTCAGACGAGAAGAGCTTCCAGACCAATCGTGGTTACGTCTCCTTGGTCACCTTTCATCGCTAGCCCGTCTAGTTCCCATTGGTCGCCTCAGGATGAGATCCATCCAGTGGCGACTCAAGTCCCGGTGAAATGTAGCTCACGACTCCCCGGACATCCAGATCCCCATGGGACCTGTGGAACTGGCAGACTGACAGTGGTGGGTTACAGACGAGAATCTAAATGATGCTGTTCTCAGACGGTTAAAAATAAGGGTGGGGCGGCCCACGTCAGAAAAGTACCTCCACATAAATCTCCTAGAGATGAAGGCCGTCTTTCTGGTCCTTCAACAGTTCAAACAGTTCCTGGCAAGCCACTCAGTGGTGGTGATGAGCAACAACACCACGGTAGTGGCCTACATCAACAAGCAAGGAGGTACTTTTTAGCAGCAACTATCCCATCTAGCAGTAGAGATTCTGAGATGGGCCGAAATCCACTTGATACCACTATTGGCACGCTTCATTCCTGGCAAAAGGAATGTTCTTACCAACAACCTGATCAGAGCATCTCAGATAGTAGTACCGAGTGGTCTTTGGATCATCTAGTAGTCAAGAAAGTCCTGGCTTTGTGGGGTTGTCCGACTGTGGACCTCTTCACAATGGCCATGAACTTCAGGCTCCCGCTGTATTCTTCCCCAGTCCCAGACCCCAAGGCTCTCTGGCAAAATGCTTTCCAACAATGGTGGGACAACATCGACGTTTATGCTTTTCCCCCCGTTCTGTCTGATGAAGAGGCTACTCAACAAGATCAGAACATCGGTCAATCTTTCAATGACCCTCATAGCTCCGCTATGGCATCAAGCAGAATGGTTTCCGGACCTTCTGCAACTCCTAACGGAGCCTCCAAGAGAACTCCCTCCATGGCACAATCTACTCAAACAACCACATGCCAACATCTTCCAAAAAGACGTAGCTTCATTACGACTTCACGCCTGGAGGCTATCAAGCGTCTCCTCTCTGAGAGAGGATTTTCGCAACAACTTCCGATCAGGATGTCTGGATACCTGCGTAAGTCATCAGCAGCAGTCTACCAGGCAAAGTGGAAAGTCTTCTGTGGTTGGTGTCGTGGAAGGGGTATCTCTCCACTCGATGCCACTGTTCCAGCAATAGCGGAGTTCCTCGTGTATTTGCGTGAAGAAATGCGCCTATCAGTCTTGGCAGTGAAAGGCTATCGCTCAGCCTTAAGCCTCGCTTTCAGACTGAAAGGAATGAACATTTCTTCATCGCTAAAACTTTCTTTACTCATATGGAGTAACATTCAAATTTGTCCCTAAGTTTATTGCTAAGACTCAGAATCCGGGGGTAGCGGATCCTCGGTTCGATTCCTTCCAGATTTCGAGTCTCCGTTCTGTAACAGATGACCCAGACCATCTCCTACTGTGCCCAGTAAGGAGGTTGAGGCTATATCTCAAAAGAACGGCTGCAGTCCGTCCTCAGGTGCAAGCGTTGTTTGTTAGCACAAGGAGGACTAAGAGGAGGGTCACCAAGAATACCATCTCGGCATGGATTCATAGGGTGATTCATCTGTCCCTCTATCCAGACCCTCCTCCGTCACGTCGCCCTAGAGCACATGATGTCAGGGGCGTAGCTACGTCCCTGGCCTTCAAAAAGAATTTCTCAGTGACACAGGTTCTTCAAGCCAGGGTGTGGAAGCGCCAGACGACCTTCACAGCCCACTACCTGCAAGACGTGACCCACAGGAGGCTCGATACGTTCTCTATCGGCCCTGTGGTGGCTGCACAACAGCTGGTTTAAAACCTCAGGCTCCTTATTGAACAAGTAGCAGAAGGTTGAGGGCATTGTTACCCAGTCTTAGTCTGCATGAATGAAAAGGTTTATCTGGCCCTTATTCTTTTCATCATCTTCCCCTCTCTCTGGGAAAGCAGCATCATGGGTACTATGCGCAGCTGACCTCAAACCACTGCAGGTAAACCATGTTTCCTTGTGTTCCTAGTATTAAGCTAATACTGTCACGTCCCCATACCCTGACGAGGTGGTATTGGGAGAGTCCTAGCCTAAAGTTTCCATCTAAAAGACTACAGGTCAACTTCCTAGGACCAGTCACACTTTATTATACCTTCACACAGCTTGCGTAGGCCGCAGTCCTTGCATAGCAAGGTTCTAGCCAGGTGCAGGGACTCCTTATTTTTGAGTGCTGACACACTCAAATAATGAGCCCCTGGGCAAAGCCAAAAAGCCAGTACTGGCTGGGACGTCCACCCCTCCTAATGGGTGAGTCACCCCTATTAAATAGCATGGTTTTTATGTCAGTTACGGAACAAATGACAAATTCGTAGATAATTTGTATTTTTCCTAACTACCTGTATACAAACCTTAGCTATTTAATCAAACTTGCCCGCCAGCCCTATCCCCCTTGAAGTCCTACCTCCAAGCAAAGTGAGCTCAAGTCCTACCCTCCCCGACCCCCCGCTAACTAGCGGTGGGGTAGTAAACTCTCGTTAAAATTCTAATGGCTCGTCATTTCAGCTACGCCGAAAGTAATACCCCTATTAAATAGCTAAGGTTTGTATAGTTAGGAAAAATACAAATTATCTACGAATTTGTAATTTTTCGTTTCGCTCAAAATCCGTTGTTTCGCCACATACTAAAACAGATAGAATTTCGTAGGCCATATTCAAAAGGTAGGCCACATACTAAACCGGACAAAACCAAAATAAAAACACTTGTTAATTGCTGTTGTTTAAATATTCTTTAAGTTTATAATAGAAGAGTACAAAAAGGATTAAATGAAGGTTAGTTAACATAAGAATACCAGGATTATTTGTATAAGTTTATATTGCGTGCAGTATTTAATTGGGACTTTTTAAGGATAAATTTTTTTTTTATATTATTACTATATATGTATGTATTGTAATGCACCTCTGAGTGAGAGAAAAAAACTGTATTTATATGATAATAATACAGTACAGTAATAGCTATAAACTAAATGTATGAAAAATATTACATACTGTAACCTGCTGATGTAATACAGTACTGTATTCATTATGGAGATGTTTTGAATAAGTTAGGAAATTTTTAGAAACGATACCCTTTGTTATTTGTATATTTGCATATACTGTATTCTTGAAACATTAGCGGCAGCTTGAGATCAGCTGGTCACAACCAAAAGTAAAAAGTTAGCAATGGTTGAGTGTTAAAATGCACCCGATATAAAAAGAAATAAAAAATTTTCTAATATAACACTTAATCTTTTTGAAAATGATGATTTTTTTAGAAGAATGATGTCTGACTAAACTAGTGACAAAATCGCAAAGCTGCGTTTTAAGCCTTAGCCTACGATGGAACATAGATTTTTGCAAAGTAATAAGTTTATTTTGAGTTAAGTATTTAATTGATACCTTTGTTTCTTCTCTTATGCATACTGTATGTATGGCACTTCAAAGAGCGAGAGATAGTAAATAGATAGGTACTCTTTGTTATTGGTATGTGCACAAATTCTCAATACAGTTATCAGCTAGAGACCAGCTGATCATACCCATAATGTAGGTATGTGGAGTTAAATTTGTCATATTTGATTGACTTTTTTTTTTTTTTTTTTGAACAAAGATTTTTGTTGGTAAAACATGACTATAAGATTATTACGGTATCAGTGCATAGTATATCATACAGTACCTATGATAATCAAACCTAGGCCGAATTACGACCAGATCGTGTTTATGACTTGTTTATTTTATTATTAAAACCATGTGTGGTTGTAAGTCTCCGAGTACCATTACAGGTTTATACCCAGTAATTACCAGTTTTTTATCATTCTTTTTCCATTATCATAGAGTATATGTAAATTTTAAAAAAATTGTTATATTTTGTATTAATGGAAAGGTAATTTGTTCATCTAAATGATGATAAATGTTTTAGTTTTTTTGTGCCAAGTTAAGTAAATGATAAAAAAAAAAGCTGCCTGTTACTTTAGGGCCAAATTGATTGGTGAGGGTTTGTCACTCAATGGGTTATTAGTTTCTTGATATTTTCTAAGAATGGTGATCTCTACTTGTGAAATTGTGTGTCTGCAGAAGATAAGATGTTCTTGTATTTGAGAGAACCTTTCATATACAAAATACATTTGTTCATGTAGTTATAAGATATTTTGCTCAGCCTATTATATTTGCTCTTATAGTGATGAAATGTTTGTGTCCTTATCTTCAGGTTGTACCGCAAACTTACAGCAACCCTTCTCACTATGAAGGAAAAGAAACCATCAGTTGGGTGCGGTTTGATCATTGTGATATCAATGATTTGGCGCAATTTCGGGATAAGATAGAAGTTAACGGCAATTCTCCTCCACTCCTCCTGATTGTGGGTTATGCTTGTGGTGTACAGGTATGTTGATATTAAGGATGTTTATAATTCTAACATGATAAATACTAAAACTAAGTGTGAATGTTTACAGTACTGAGATCTTCACTTTATCAGTAGTAGTAGGAATGTATTACACCTATAGCACTAATTCTTATTTTGTTAATTAGATTATTTTTGAAGGTTTTATTGTATAAATAACACAACCTAGAATTGTTATATGAATAACTACTACCAGGTTTATTTGTAAATTAGATCATTTGTGGGAAGCTCGTCAATTCTTTTAAATATAACCACAAATAGAGGAGAACATTCACAATTGTATGAGAGTGGTTCTACTTGAACTTGAAAGTCTTGAAAATTATTATTGCACATGGTATAAAAGAATTGAAAAACTATATAAGGATGAAAATGAAACTAAAGTAATGCTCGTTATTCATGGGATTCTTTTATCTAAATTCAACATAAATTGCCAATTAAGAAGCTCAAAAAGTATCAGATATATGTGGTTACTATGCCTTTCTACTAGATGTTTAGTATAAGCTGAAATGTGCTTGATAATGATAGAGAGATTAGCGGGCAAAAAAAAATGAAGTGAAAGAATTTGCTTATTGTTGTTTGTTAATATGACCTGAAATTAATGACAAGATGATGATGAATATTGAGAAAACTAGGCATTTTATTGTAGGAGAAAATTTTTTATATAAGTGATAAATCTTCTAATACTAATGAATCTTAACTAGGGAAAATTAAAGTAACACTTTTAACCATATGTAAATTAACTACTTTATATACATACTGTATTATTTTTCAATAAGATAATTTTAAAGGTATGTTGGTATACAAAAAATGGAATCCGTCTAGAGCACTGTAAATTTTATTTCAAGGGATATTTCTAATATTCACATGAAAGGATTCATAGATGTTTGGAGATGTTGTACTGGTACTTACTTTTTAAGGAAGTGGATATTACTGTACTTAGCGTAACTTATGCCGAGAATAATGAAATATCTTTGTTAAAATTTCAGGTGTGGGTGATTCCTGTGAATGGAGAGGCAGTGGAGGTTTTATCTTGGAGGCAGGGTGCTGTACGGACCCTTAAAGTTCTTCCCTCTCCTACCACATCTTCTAGTGCTGTAGATATTTACTCCCTCAAAAGGCCTATCATTGCGCTTTGTGACTCGGCTGGTCCTGGCCCTCAATTTTGCTCAGTGACATTCATCTCTCTCAAGACTGGTGAACAGGTATGTGATCTTTTGGTATACTGTAGTTTGAGGGTTAAATTGTGATCAGGTGTATTTTGTAGTAGCTTAATCATTTTAAAGTGTAATCATGACTGGGCTTTGCCCATTTGTCTTTTAAGCTAGAAAAAATGCTGTTATTTGGGCTGAATTTATTTTGTGAATATTAAGAGGACTTTCCAAAATAGAAACTCGGAAAATAGATTAAATGTTGAATAATATTTTCTTTAAATGGTAGTCTTTGTAGCCCAATTGTCAGTAAAATCAAAATGTTGTGGGTCAGTTTTCTTTGATTTTTGGAGATTGGATGGTAATATCTTTTTGGAAGAATTCTAACAATTTTTTTGTCACATATAAGTTAATTTCCTCTATGATTTTTTTACTAGCACTATTAATTTGGGTGGTAGTGTATAAGTGAATCCATAGACAAGGAGGACATCATTTTTATAAGTATACAATTGATATTCTAGCTCCTTTGGTTCCAAGGCCCTTCAGAATTTGTAGTTTCGCTTATAAGTCACATCCTTTGTTGTTTAAGAATATTCTTGAAAAAAGGTAAAAATTCAATGAACTACTTCTTTATTTTGAAAATAGAACTGTAAATCTGTTTCACAGTACATAGTGCAGTGTTTCTCTTTAACCCTGGATAGGTACGCTCCTCGGACACCCCTTTAAGGGTATACTCGGACGCGCACGACCCCGGCGCCAAAAAAAATTCTTGAAAAATCAGTTTTTGCAGTAACCTCCTTTTTTCTTTTGCCAAAAAAAACTTCAATGAATGCTTAAAACAACTGTAAAGATAAATACTACTCATCTGCAGAAAAACTATTTATTATAAATATTTTAAAAAATTAAGTAGAAAAAAAAGACCTTACATAAAAATTCATAAAAAAAAGTTTATACATATATACACAAATCCTTTTAGGAATTGATTCTTGAATGTTTAGGACACATCTTGATGTATTTTGGATGAAGTCAGACCCATGGAGGTGAAGATCTGAAATGAGAAAAAAAGGGTAACCTTTTTTGGCCAAAAAAATTTGTCCAAATTTCATGAATTTTTTTGGGTACCCAAATGAAATAGGAAGTGGCTAATTTTTTTAGGGAATAAACATATGTTATCCTAAAATAGAAATATGTAAAAAATCTTCATTATTTTGTAAATTACATTTATATCAGGGGCCATATCTAAAGGTAATTTTTTGAGTACTTAGAAATTTCGTAAAAAAATACATATATTTAATATATAATATGATATTTATGCAGGTAAAAATATACCAAAATATCACAAATTCTATAGGGAATAAGAATATATATAGATAGGGCAACTTACGCTTCGGATATGTCCACAAAATGGCCGCCAACCACAATGACTCAGACTCCCTAATCTGCCACTTGAAATGTAGGAAGGGTATGTCAATTTCAAGGTGTTATTTACTAATCTAATTATTCTTGGATATGCATAAAAATTGTATGGTGGGTTGCTGGATAATTGTCGATTATTTTACGACTATAAAATTAAAATTCTGACCCAAAAAAATTTTTTTGAAGGGAAATAAAATCAAAGAAAAAAAAATGTAAAACAATATAATATTTTAGCTGAAAAAATTTGATGATATTCAATCAAAAAAGAAGTAAACAAAATTTTC
Source organism: Palaemon carinicauda (assembly GCF_036898095.1). Lineage (NCBI taxonomy): Eukaryota > Metazoa > Arthropoda > Malacostraca > Decapoda > Palaemonidae > Palaemon > Palaemon carinicauda. The sequence continues at coordinate 30,279,434 of NC_090728.1, forward strand.
CGACAAATAAACATCTAAATGAATCATTACTCTGTGATAGTTCCTTAGTACGTAGTAATTTTGAAAGAAATGGGAAAAAACGAAAAAGTGGCAATCGCAGGAAAATCGAACACACCTATATATACGCCATATCTGGCTAAAAATAAAGATAGGCATGGGTAGCCAGATCATCTAGAAACACTTTCCAACACTATAAAAATACAAGTTTTGCGACACTACTTGCCAATTCCTTACGGTAACATGACTAAGCAAAAAAATGCGAAACAAATAAAAAGGGGCACTCGCGGAAAAATGGCCAACATTCTAATATACGGCATTTCAGAAAAAAAAAAATTTCAGCCACGTACTAGGCAAACGATCAAGGCACATTTTCCGACAAATAAACATCTAAATGAATCATTACTCTGTGATAGTTCCTTAGTACGTAGTAATTTTGAAAGAAATGGGAAAAAACGAAAAAATGGCAATCACAGGAAAATCGAACACATACCTATATATACGCCATATCTGGCTAAAAAAAATATAGGCATGGGTAGCCAGATCATCTAGAAACACTTTCCAACACTATAAAAATATAAGTTTTGCGACACTACTTGCCAATTCCTTACGGTAACATGACTAAGCAAAAAAAATGCAAAACAAATAAAAAGGGGCACTCGCGGAAAAATGGCTAACATTCTAATATACGGCATTTCAGAAAAAAAAAATTCAGCCACGTGCTAGGCAAACCATCAAGGCACATTTTCCAACAAATAAACATCTAAATGAATCATTGCTCTGTGATAGTTCCTTAGTACGTAGTAATTTTGAAAGAAATGGGAAAAAACGAAAAAATGGCAATCACAGGAAAATCGAACACATACCTATATATACGCCATATCTGGCTAAAAAAAAAAGATAGGCATGGGTAGCCAGATCATCTAGAAACACTTTCCAACACTATAAAATTATAAGTTTTGCGACACTACTTGCCAATTCCTTACGGTAACATGTCTAAGCAAAAAAATGCAAAACAAATAAAAAGGGGCACTCGCGGAAAAAAGGCCATTCTAATATACGGCATCTCAGAAAAAAAAAATTTCAGCCACGTGCTAGGCAAACCATCAAGGCACATTTTCCGACAAATAAACATATAAATGAATCATTACTCTGTGATAGTTCCTTAGTACGTAGTAATTTTGAAAGAAATGGGGAAAAACGAAAAAATGGCAATCACAGGAAAATCGAACACATACCTATATATACGCCATATCTGGCTAAAAAAAAAGATAGGCATGGGTAGCCAGATCATCTAGAAACACTTTCCAACACTATAAAAATATAAGTTTTGCGACACTTCTTGCCAATTCCTTACGGTAACAGGACTAAGTAAAAAAATGAAAAACAAATAAAAAGGGGCACTCGCAGAAAAATGGCCAACATTTTATTATACGCATTTCAGAAGAAAAAAATTTCAGCCACGTGCTAGGCAAACCATCAAGGCACATTTTCCGACAAATAAACATCTAAATGAATCATTACTCTGTGATAGTTCCTTAGTACGTAGTAATTTTGAAAGAAATGGGAAAAAACGAAAAAATGGCAATCACAGGAAAATCGAACACACCTATATATACGCTATATCTGGCTAAAAAAAAGATAGGCATGGGTAGCCAGATCATCTAGAAACACTTTCCAACACTATGAAATTATAAGTTTTGTGACACTACTTGCCAATTCCTTATGGTAACATGACTAAGCAAAAAAAATGCAAAACAAATAAAAAGGGGCACTCGCGGAAAAATGGCCAACATTCTAATATACGGCATCTCGGATAAAAAAAAAGACATGCACGTGTTAGCCCAACCATCAAGGCACACTTTCTAACACATAAACATGAAAAAAAAATCAATAATATACGGCAATTCCTTACTACGTAGTAAATTTTTACAAATATTGAAAAAAAAACAGAAATTGGCAACCGCAGGTAAATACCCCATATACCAATAACTACGTCGTATCTGACAAAAACAAAGTCACGCATGGGTAGCCAGATCATCTAGACACACTTTCCAACACTAAAATAGCAAAAGTTTTACGACACTATTTGGCAATATCTTACGGAAAAATGACTTGGCAAAAAAATTAAAAAGGGGCACTCGCGGTAAAATGGTCCTCGTGGTGATGAACGACATTTTAACTAAAAAAAAAATCATGCACATGGTAGCCAAACAATCCACCAAGACTTTCCACAACTGATAACCTATACAAGTTGCCCCATTCTACGACAATTTCATAATACGTAATAACTTTGATAATTATGCAAATTACCTTAGAAGGGTAAACTCGGTCGCGCTCGACCCCGACGCGTCTCAGAAATCGGGGAAGGAGTACAGCTACAGCAATGCACATCTGGACACTACTAGAGCGTGTAGGCGAGACACCTACTGCAGGTCGATCACCCACAAATTCAGTCACGGGGGTGAGTCACGTGAGAAAAACCTTTTTTTTTTTGACGCTCGGGGTCGCGGACGACCCACCGTACCGTTCCAGGGTTAAAATCTGTACTATATTTGATTATTGCATTATAATTAGAGATTTATATATCTTATATATATACAGTATTGGTGTTGGATCAACACACTCCCCTTTTTATGAAAGTATGAAACATACTTGCAAGTGTTACTTTTGTGGCCTTTTGTTCTTTAAAATGTTCTAATATTCTACAATTTTCAATATTAATCTTACCCGGTGATCATGTAGCTGCAGCTCTGCTGCCCGACAGAAAAAACCTACGGGCGGGATACGCCAGCGATCGCTATACAGGTGGGGGTGTACAACAACAGCGCCATCTGTCGAGTAGGTACTCAGGTACTTCTTGTCAACAAAGAACCAATTTTCTCTCTGTCGTGCCACCGGCAAGACCTACTTGATACGCTGTTGTTTCTGGAGTTGATTTTCACGCTTTTTGGTGATGTATTCTCTCTAGTTATTAGCTTTCGCTGTACAGAAGTTATCATCTAGACTTTATCACTTTCATTGATTAGATTTTGGATTATTTGTTGACGACTTGGATAGATTTTGGATTTCCCCCTTTGACTAATTCAAGATGTCTGACCCTACTCAAGTCCCCAAGTACAGGCAGTGTAGCGCTAGGGACTGTTCTAGGCGTCTTCCGAAGGCCTCTATAGATCCTCACACCGTTTGTTCCAATTGTAGGGGTAAAGCCTGTCAATTGGAAGATCGATGTGAGGAATGCGCTGGGCTTTCGGAATTCGATTTTCAAGAATTCCTTAAGAATGCACGTAGGCTAGAGAAGGATAGGATCAGGAGGAGTTCGTCTCGCTCTTTTGATTTTTCCTCTCCCCATGCCCCTCAACCTATTCCTTCCCCTGTAGTGGTTACACCCGACCCTTCTACTAGCTCTCATCAACCCTCGATGGCGGATATGATGCGTGCCATTCAGGCTCTTGGTGACAGAGTTGAGTCATTAGCGAATGACCGCAATCAACTCTTGGCCGACGTCAAAGAGTTGAAGGAGAAAAGTGCAGTGGGAAGTGTAGTGAGTGCAAGTGTAGTGAAAAGTGTCAGTGTTACGCATGAGGGTGCGTCTGTTCGTGCCAGTCGTCCTCCCAGTCCGGGACCTCTTGCAAGCTCCCAGGCCCAGGGGAGAAGCAATGTCGAAGGACCAAAGGGTTCGACAGGCCTTGATCAGCGTACAGATGTACCCTCAGTGGTTGAGGACGTATCTTGCAGAGATCGTCCCACCCACAAACAGACGAGTGAGCCCATTCATTCCTCGTCTGCGGAAGAAGTTTCTCGTCAGAAACGCTGGACCAAGGTCTCACGACCTCTCAAGCGCAAGGTCCCTTCCGAGCGAGTCCAACGGCCCAGGTGTAGCCACTGGGTCAGTTCGGACTCGCCGCAGTCTTCCGAAGACTGCACACCTCCCAAGAGAGGTAGAGTGGTCCCGCAGCAGGCAATCACTCCGTCTGTTGCTGCACCAACCGCTGTAGACCCTAAGTGGTCTTTGCTGCAGTCTATGCAGACTCAGCTAGCTTCCTTCATGCAGGAGTATCGTGCTGAGAAGGTTGACGCTGCACCCGTTAACCTACAACCTGCCACGGTTGTGCGCTCAGCTGACACTGCGGCTGCCTGCTCCCACACTCCGGCTGTGAGAGCTCCACCACCGATGCGCAGTCGACCCTGCCAGACGCATGTTGATGTTAGCCGACGTGCGGCACCCTCCGTTGACATGCGTGAGCTACCGCATCAGCAGTGGGAAGGTGCAGTCAAGCTGCCGTGTTTTGACGCAATGCGGCAGTCTCCGCAACCCACGGCAGTCCCCACCACGCACCACCACTCCGCTTTTGTTGTTGCCAGCTCTCAGACTGACCAGCAGCGGCATGATGTTGGATCCAGTGCAGCTACGCATGCACCCGTGCTGCCGGATTCAGCCGTTCAGCTTTCTTCTCCTCCTTTGCCGCTTCCTCCTCAGCATTCGGATGAAGGAATCTCTGATGACGACAAAGCTGCGCATTTGGACGATCAACACTCCGACATAGATGAACCCAAGACTACGCCTCCCTCCTTAGACTTTAGGAAAGTCCTTGCCCTGTTTAAGGAGTTGTATCCGGAGCAGTTTGTGTCTGCAGCTCCACGCTCTCCTCCCTCTGAGTTCGCTTTAGGCATGCAGTCAGCAGCTCCTGCCTTTACGAAGCTCGTACTCGCTCGCTCATCCAAGAGAGCTTTAAGGGTACTGGGAGAGTGGCTGCAGGCCAAGAAGCAACTTGGGAAGACAACCTTCTTGTTTCCCCCGGCCAAGCTTGCTTCCAGATCTAGCGTTTGGTATGCCACAGGAGAGGTTCTAGGCTTGGGAGTTCCTGCCTCTGCCCAGGGCGACCTCTCAAGTCTGGTAGACTCTCCCCGCAGACTGGCTATGAGACGGTCCAAGATTTGCTGGACCTCTTCGGACATGGACCATTTTTTGAAGGGAGTTTTCCGTGCTTTTGAGATCTTCAACTTCCTGGACTGGTGTTTGGGAGCGTTGAGCAGAAAGACCTCCCCTTCGGATAAGGACTCTGCCATGCTCATCATGTCCTGCATGGACAAAGCCATTCAGGATGGGTCTGGCGAGCTTGCGGCTTCTTTCGTGTCTGGAGTTCTTAAGAAGCGAGATCACCTTTGCTCCTTCTTGTCGGCAGGGGTCACACCATGTCAGAAGTCAGAGCTGATGTTTGCTCCGCTATCCAAGTGTCTCTTTCCTGAAGAGCTGATCAAGGGGATTGCCGCCTCGTTGATCCAGAAAGACACCCATGACCTGGTGGCATCATCCGCACGTAAAGTCACAGCTTTACCTTCCGTGCCTAGACCTAGGATGGACACACCAGCGTCTAGGTTCATTCCGCCCTTTCGTGGCAGAACCTCCAGCAGAGGAGGTACCCGTGCCGATAGTCAACGTGGCAAAAAGAAGAAGGGTTCCAAGTCCTCAAAAGGCAGTCTGACTGCCATCTTCTCCAGACAGCAGTGGGAGCCAGGCTCAAGAACTACTGGCAGACCTGGGAGAACAGGGGTGCAGACGCACAGTCTGTGAAGTTACTCAGAGAGGGGTACAGGATTCCATTCTTGCGCAAGCCCCCTCTAGCAACAACTCCCATCGACCTCTCTCCCAGGTACAGAGAGGAGGACAAGAGGCTAGCTTTACAGCAAGAGGTGTCTCTCTTGCTACAAAAGGGAGCGGTAGTCATAGTCCGGGACCATCAATCCCCGGGCTTCTACAACCGTCTCTTCTTTAGTAGCGAAGAAGACAGGAGGGTGGAGACCGGTGCTAGACGTCAGTGCTCTAAATGTCTTTGTCACCAAGCAGACGTTCACCATGGAGACGACGAAGTCAGTGCTAGCATCGGTCAGGAAGGAAGACTGGATGGTCTCGTTAGACCTAAAGGACGCGTACTTTCACGTCCCCATCCACCCAGATTCCCAACCTTTCCTAAGGTTCGTCTTTGGGAAGGTTGTTTACCAGTTCCAAGCCCTGTGCTTTGGCCTAAGCACGGCACCTCTAGTGTTTACCAAACTGATGAGGAATATTGCCAAATTCCTACATTTAGCAGACATCAGAGCCTCCCTCTATTTGGACGACTGGCTTTTAAGAGCTTCGTCAAGTCGTCGCTGTCTGGAGAATCTCAAATGGACTATGGATCTGACCAAGGAATTGGGTCTCCTGGTCAATATAGAAAAGTCCCAACTCGTCCCATCCCAAACTATAGTCTATCTAGGTATGGAGATTCAGAGTCAAGCTTTTCGGGCTTTTCCGTCGGCCCCCAGAATCAGTCAAGCCCAAGAATGCATCCAGAGCATGCTGAGAAGGAACCGATGTTCAGTCAGACAGTGGATGAGTCTAATAGGGACGCTTTCATCGCTGGACCAGTTCATCGCGTTAGGGAGACTCCACCTCCGACCCCTTCAGTATTACCTAGCTGCTCACTGGAGAAAGGACATGACGCTAGAAGCGGTCTCAGTTCCTATCTCCGAGAAGATGAAGTCTGCACTGTCTTGGTGGAAGAACAACATTCTTCTCAGGGAAGGTCTACCACTGGCTGTTCAGACCCCCGACCACCTTCTCTTCTCGGACGCATCGGACACGGGCTGGGGTGCGACACTGGACGGTCGGGAATGCTCGGGCACGTGGAATCCGGATCAAAGAGCACTACACCTCAACTGCAAGGAGCTACTGGCAGTGCATCTGGCCTTGAGAAGCTTCAAGTCCCTCCTTCTAGGCAAGGTGGTGGAGGTGAACTCCGACAACACTACAGCCTTGGCGTACATCTCCAAGCAAGGAGGGACTCATTCGATGACGTTGTTCGAGATCGCAAGGGACCTCCTCACCTGGTCAAGAGATCGAAACATATCGCTTGTAACGAGGTTCATTCAAGGCGACATGAATGTCATGGCAGACCGCCTCAGCCGGAAGGGTCAGATCATCCCTACAGAATGGACCCTTCACAAGAATGTTTGCAACAAACTATGGACCCTGTGGGGTCAGCCCACCATAGATCTGTTCGCTACCTCGATGACCAAGAGGCTCCCAAATTATTGCTCACCGATTCCGGACCCAGCAGTAGTTCACGTAGATGCCTTTCTTCTGGATTGGTCCCATCTAGACCTTTATGCGTTCCCCCCGTTCAAGATTGTCAACAAGGTACTGCAGAAGTTCGCCTCTCACGAAGGGACAAGGTTGACGTTGGTTGCTCCCCTCTGGCCCGCGAGAGAATGGTTCACCGAGGTACTGCAATGGCTAGTAGACGTTCCCAGGACTCTTCCTCTAAGAGTGGACCTTCTGCGTCAGCCGCACGTAAAGAAGGTACACCCAAGCCTCCACGCTCTTCGTCTGACTGCCTTCAGACTATCGAAAGACTCTCAAGAGCTAGAGGCTTTTCGAAGGAGGCAACCAGAGCGATTGCCAGAGCAAGGAGGACATCCACTCTCAAGGTCTACCAGTCAAAATGGGAAGTCTTCCGAAGCTGGTGCAAGGCGAATTCAGTATCCTCAACCAGTACCTCTGTAACGCAGATAGCTGACTTCCTTTTACACCTAAGGAAGGTAAGATCTCTATCAGCTCCTACGATCAAAGGTTACAGAAGCATGTTGGCAGCAGTCTTCCGCCACAGAGGCTTAGATCTTTCCAACAACAAAGATCTACAGGACCTCCTTAAGTCTTTTGAGACCTCAAAGGAGCGTCGGTTAGCCACACCAGGTTGGAACTTAGACGTGGTCTTAAGGTTCCTGATGTCAGCAAGGTTCGAACCACTTCAATCAGCCTCTTTTAAAGATCTCACTTTGAAGACTCTTTTCCTCGTTTGCTTAGCAACAGCTAAAAGAGTCAGCGAGATACACGCCTTCAGCAGGAACATAGGATTTACATCTGAAACGGCTACATGTTCCTTACAGCTTGGTTTTTTTAGCTAAAAACGAACTCCCTTCTCGTCCTTGGCCCAAATCGTTCGAGATTCCAAGTCTCCAGTTTAGTTGGAAACGAACAAGAGAGAGTACTATGCCCAGTAAGAGCTCTTAAGTACTATTTAAGACGGACGAAGCCATTACGAGGACAATCAGAAGCTTTATGGTGTTCTATTAAGAAAACTGCTTTACCGATGTCGAAGAACGCAGTTTCTTATTACATCAGACTTTTGATTAGAGAAGCCCATTCTCATTTGAATGAGGAGGACCATGCTTTGCTGAAGGTAAGGACACATGAAGTTGGAGCTGTCGCTACTTCAGTGGCCTTCAAACAAAACAGATCTCTGCAGAGTGTAATGGATGCAACCTATTGGAGAAGCAAGTCAGTGTTCGCATCATTTTACCTTAAAGATGTTCAGTCTCCTTACGAGAACTGCTACACCCTGGGACCATTCGTAGCAGCGAGTGCAGTAGTAGGTGAGGGCTCAACCACTACATTCCCATAATCCCATAACCTTTTTTAACCTTTCTCTTGAAATGCTTTTTATTGTTGTTTTTGGGTTGTACGGAAGGCTAAGAAGCCTTTCGCATCCTGGTTGATTTGGCGGGTGGTCAAATTCTTTCTTGAGAAGCGCCTAGATTAGAGGTTGTGATGAGGTCCTTTAGTATGGGTTGCAGCCCTTCATACTTCAGCACCTAGGAGTCGCTCAGCATCCTAAGAGGATCGCGAGGCTCAGTAAGGAAGACGTACTTAAAAAGGCAGAGTAATGGTTCAAGTCAACTTCCTTACCAGGTACTTATTAATTTTATGTTTGTTATTTTGAATAACTGCTAAAATGAAATACGGGATACTTAGCTTCTATTGTTAACATGTATGCTGGTCTCCACCCACCCCCCTGGGTGTGAATCAGCTACATGATCACCGGGTAAGATTAATATTGAAAAATGTTATTTTCATTAGTAAAATAAATTTTTGAATATACTTACCCAGTGATCATGAATTAAAGGACCCACCCTCCCTCCCCATAGAGACCCAGTGGACCGAGGAGAAAATTGGTTCTTTGTTGACAAGAAGTACCTGAGTACCTACTCGACAGATGGCGCTGTTGTTGTACACCCCCACCTGTATAGCGATCGCTGGCGTATCCCGCCCGTAGGTTTTTTTTGTCGGGCAGCAGAGCTGCAGCTACATGATCACCGGGTAAGTATATTCAAAAATTTATTTTACTAATGAAAATAACATTTTTATATAACTAATTAGAATGAAATTATATTTTCACTACCTAAAAGAGCTTCTCAATTATATCCATTAGTCTTACTTTTGTATAGCATATGCTATAAACAAACTGTCAACTTGACGACCTGAATAAAACTATCAAGAAAAATATTTCCTGCTGTTATTCCCTTCCCTCCATATCAGTGCCAAACACCCACCAGTAACTGCAAATATCAATTTGAATTGGTTGTGGCTTATGAAGCTACCTCAGTTCCATATAGTGATTATATTGATTATTTCAAGGTAATTTTATTTTTGTAACCCATCCGTGATAGATATTGCTTTGTCTTTTTACGTTATTCAGGTATGGTGAGTGTCTATCCTATTTGTTGTAGATTTTGGTGGGAAATTTATGGTTGATAAAGTTAACTCTTTAGAATACTCTGATGGCAAGTAGAGTGACAGTACGATAGCAGGAGGGTCCTCTGAGGGGGTACGCTCAACAAGTTAACTTTAAGAGATGAAAAGAATGAACACAGAACAACCAGTAAAGTAATACAGTAGTGAAGATTCTTTTAGTACTTTAACATTTTAAAGTCTATACCTAGGTAAATGCTAAAATGGTCATGGCAATTGTCACACATGCACACTATCCCATTATAAAAATATTTATTCCTTGTAGCTCATAAGTTTTCTTTCATTTTTTTTTTCAGGTGAAAACTATCAAATTTAAGCATCCTATTCATGATATCCATGCAAATAAAAATGTAATCGTTATATCGTTTCCTGAAAAACTAGCAGTCTTTGATGCAACCACTTTGGAGGACACCTTCACCATTAGCACCTGTTATCCATGCCCTGGTCCAAGGTAATTCTCATTTTTAGACATCTTTCTGAATTTCATCTATTGATGTAAGTAATTTTCAATTAATGTGTAGACTGTTGCACAGATATTTCTTTAAAGATAATTTTCAAGTGCCTTTTAATTTTGTAATATTTTTTTTTGTTGAAGAGCACATTAGTGAATTAGAATACCTGTATTATGAAATGTAGATTTTATATCTTGAATGTTCATTTAAACTTATTTAAATATAGATTTACAGTACTAAAGTTATTATGTTTTTACAATTGTAAAATAGTATTTATAGCATAAAAAATAATCCTATCTTTTTTTTCAGTGTTAATCCTGTTTCCTTGGGTGATCGATGGCTAGCTTATGCAGATCGACGCTTGGTCCCATTGCATCAGTCGTGTGGAGGGATGGTTCCTGAGGGATCCACCTCTTACAAAGCTACTGTCTTTCATGCAGCAAAGTCTCTCACAAAGGTACTGTATATAATGTAAAATGGGAAGCTTAACTTTACCACCAGTATTTTCATTATACAGAAATTCTAACCCTTTTTGCTGCAAACATTTTCCTTTTATTGTACAGAAAGGCAAACCCTTACTTGAGATGAAGCTGTAAACAGCTTATTTTAGCTTTTGATTGAAAAAAGTTATAGAATTACTGTACTGTACAGTAGAATCTCAAGGTTACAAAACCCTCGACTCACAATTTTATGTAGATAGTAGGAAGTGTATGTCTGATTAACTTATAACCCTAATGTATACATTCACACAAATGGCAGTCTTCAAGATTTTTAGACATTACATTCTAGAATTTGAAAACATACTTTCTGGGTTAAATTGCAACAGTGTGAAGATTTCTAGTTTCAGACATGTATTTTAAATAATTTTTTCTTTGTTCCTATGGGGATATAAACCTTAGTTCTTTAATTGGAGTATGATTCCAGCGGATCTGGAAACTTGGCTTATGAATATTTTATAATGAGGTTCCGCTACCCTGCCAGCGCACTGAATTACAGCTGAGTAGTACTGATGCACTCTCAGTGTTCCAAAGATAGATTTATTAATTTTTTTTTCTGGATTGTTTTATTACTGTGTGCTGTTATATGGAGAAACCACTTGTAGGCATGCTGTCCTGCCCAGGATATTCTGGTTATTGGTGGGAAATCTTCATGAGTAAATTGTCCTTGGATTTCCATTCAATATGCCCTTCCTGCAGGAGTCCCTCTGTGATTACAATGAGAACAAACAGTGTGAGGATCAACCGCCATTTTGGGTAGTCTCACCTTACATTCCTCATTCGCACAGATACGGTAATGACTCTTTTCACTCATAATGAAAAACAGCAAAAAAAAAGCTAAGAGAAAACAAAATACAACGATCGCCAAAACCCCAAATCAGAGTACTTCACCAAAAAAGCAGACTGGTACACCGAGCAGGGAAAGCGAAGAAAAACTCTTAATGACGGACCAACGTGTTATCGATCCGGCCGGCAGAGATGAACTGAAGAACAGAAAACGGGAATGATTCCTCCTACCACCCTTTAACGGGTGTTACCACCCAACCACCACAAGGCGGTTGCCTAGTTTTAGAAAAATTCTGCCGAAATAGAGATAATTAGCTATGTATATATAACTGCCAGGTAAGTATTCACAAAACTTTGTTTTATCATAAAAACTCCATTTTTCTGGTGGCAAGAATACCACAAGAGGAGTAAGAAGAAATTAAAGCAAGATTTTTGGTTTTTGGGTGTCTTCCTTAAGTCCAAGAAAAGAAATCTGCTGGACCAATTTTTTTTTTTTTTTTTTTTTTTTTTTTTTTTTTTTTCCCATGGTACTTCGCTTCTGATCCTCTTCCATCACCCTTTTTTAGGGGGAAGGCACAGAAGGTAAACGATGTTGGTCTAACCCTAGGGCAACACCAGAGTGAGATGGCTATATATAGTTCCCCTTGAGATGCAGGTATTCCTTCTCAGATTGAATCCTAAGTATTAATTTCAGGGGATGACGCAGTCAAGAATGATGCCCTGAAGTTGCTGTGGCCATCCTTAGGTATGGAAGGTATTCTGTCTAAGGGAAGACTTTTATAAACCTTGCAACTTCTAAGGCAAAATCTTCCCCTGCTGATCCATCGTATTCTGCCAAACTAGTAGAGGAAGCCTTTGGTTTGACCCCATCCATCCTGCTCAGCTTCGCTGGAGTCTCAGTTAATTGCTGATCCTCTTTTTTTTTTGGGCCGATATCACCTTTGGATTTGATGTCTATGGGGAAGGGAAGGAAGCGCCAGCAACCCCTTTTGCTTCCAGCCTGTTCCCCTCGACTTTTTCGTCTGCTATGGCTTTGCCTCATTTGCTCGTTTTCTCAAGATAAAAAAGAGAGATCTCCTTTAATGTAATATGCTGACTACTTATGAGCATGACAAGGATGTCATTTCCTCTCCCATGAATCTACCTCTTGAACTGTCAGAAGGTCTACACTTGCGCGCAATCTTTGGATTTTGAGCACTCATGAGTGCATTACACTTACCACACATTTTGTAGATTTTGAGCACTTGCCTACTTGTGCTCGATCTCCACTTTGAGCATTCACCTGATCGTGGACACACACTGTTTCGCACACATTTGTCAGACTGAGCATTCATCTGAAAATGCGCACATTCATCGGATCTTGATGTTCTACCTGTTCATGTACGAGCATGCTCGCCTCATGAAGATCACACTTGCTTTCCACATAGCATGTATTCTTCAGAAGTGAAAGATTCTCCTGTTAGCGATGCATCATCTATTCGTGAGACCTTTCCTGTAATTCTATCATATTTGGATATGAACACTCCCCTAAGGGCACACATTCTCTGGTTAGTTTGCGCACTCATACTTCCCAATTAAGGGATATTCACCAGTCACTTTGCCTTCATCTGCTTGCTCTCATATGTGCTATCTGTTTTGGTGTATGGGGTGATTAATGCTATCGGAACTGTGGCTTTGCTGTGCATACTTGCAGTGATAAAATATTGTTAGTGTGGTTATTTAATATTGCATCTTCTTCACCAAATATGTATTCTTGGTGGAAGTAAAGAAGACTTCGTTTGTAATTTCCTGCTGCCTTATTTGTAGAATGCTATATGTTATCTACTCAGTTCTCTGCTGCCGACTACTCTACCATCATGTAAAGAATACAAAGCATAAACGATTGAATACAAACAAAGCAAATCGGTATAAAAATAAATTTTTTAATCTCATCACTTGATATAATGAGATTGCTTTGATCATCTGGTTAATCTTAAAATTTAATCTCATTACTAGGTATAATGAGATCACTTTGATCATCTGGTTAGTCTTTGAGGGCTATTCTAGTTAGGAATCTAGGCCCTTTTCTTCCCTCAACATTGCCCAGATTTTGAACCTGAGGCCTTTAGATCTAGAGGGAAGGTTATCAATCTCTTTTGTTGCTCTCCGAGAGCTCGATAGTACTTGGAGGGATCAAAGATACTTGGATAGTTAGGTAGCAGGAACCCGTAAGGGCTACAGACCCTAGGAGTTCACAGGAGGCCTGGCCGTCATTGAGATCTAAGGTGGCCTTTCTGGGGGTTTCAGAGAAGTTTTTGTTTAGATCATGCTCCCCCATTTGGGGAGTAGGGTAAGAGGCCTTCTGACTTCTTTTCCCCTCATCACTGGCAAGGAACAAGGTGTGAGAAGAATTTTTCGTGCTACATGAATGGGGATTCTGACTCCCTTAAGGTTGAGCCACTCTAATTATAGGGATACCATCCCTTTGTGGTAGGGTAGGGAGTGGACATTTGGGAAGCAACTCTCGTGGTGTCATTGGTGGAGGAATTAATATCATGAAAAGATAATAGGTTCACTTTTGGGATGTCAGAGTCTTAAGTTTTTTCTTTACCCCAAGCTTATTTCTTTTCCATTTTTTTTTTTATCTTTATCATTATCCCCCTCCCAAAAAAAGAAACAAAAATAATAAATTAAAATTGATGTTTCTTGTACCCCAGGACCAAATGGCGAACCCCATACACTGTTGACAACCTCTGCTAATTTAATTAGGGGAAATTTTGTTGATGACCTCAGAGCTAGGAAGGACCATTCTACTGATACTTCAAAATTGAGTTAGCTGGATATCACAAGGAAACTTTGAATCCTTCATGTTATCCATATTTCAATAGAGACAAACTTTGATGATATATATAAAGCATTTGAGTGTTATTGATGTATAAAAGAAATAAGTATGAAACTGGTAGATACAAAATGGGATTCATGGATATCTTACAATAGTCATGACAAAGCATTTAATGCAAAATGTAGTATTATTAATATTGAAATTAAAAACTTTAATATATTGGCTGTTCTTTGTAATAAGGTACCAAAGGATTTGGATGTTTATAGACCTGCGGACTGGTTTGTAAAAAAAATGTCGATTTAGTTATGCCTTCCCAGAGAAAGCCAGAACCACCAATGTGGCTTGTAGCTTAAGCTAAGGAGTTACAGAGAATGGTTTCAAAATATGGGAATTGATTTAGAAAAAAGTAGGAACTATTGCATCAGCAGATATATATCGTTTTGGAAAAAATAGTTACCTTGTCCATGCCAAAGCATGCACACAATCCATAATACTGTCCAACCTAAAAACAAGGGATGATGATATCTTATATTAGATGTCAAGCCCCACTCAAATTTTAGCTATGGGAGGGGAGTAGTTTTTAATGATGATCTGTATGAATGTAGAGAGGAGGAGATACTAGCCATGTTTCCACTAAATGTATGGAAAGTACACAAAGTCCTAGGTACGTTAATGATTATCCTACTTTCCAGGGTGCTAATGTACCTTCCCTTATTATTTTTTTAAATCAAATTATTAGAGTTTGACCATTCAAGTAGAAGCCACTGCAATGTTTTAATTGTTTTAAATTTGGACACCCGTTTAAAGTTTGCAAAAATGAAAAATCGTGTGGTATTTTCGCCAAATTTCACCATGGAGAATGTGCACTTGTGGGAAGGTGTTGAAATTGTAACTCGACTTATAAATCTACTGATAGGAGCTGTGAGCTATATAAGTTGGAAGAAGCTGCCCTTAACAAATCCAATTTAGAACATATAAGTGAGGAAAATGCCAAAAGACTATTAGATAAATCAAATAGCTATGCAAAGACATTAAAATCAAACCCACCTATTACTGCCAATAGTTCTAGAAAAAGAAATATACCATGTAATGATAAAATGCTACATGACAAGGTAACCATATTGCCTTCTGATGCTTTGGCATGGTGTATTAACAGTGGGGCATTGTCCATCTCTATACAACGTTCATCCCCTATTACAAAAAGTAGTACAAACCTCTCTCAGGGCATGTCCTAGCCTGATTTGATGGAGGGTCCACTTAAAACGTAACTTACCTGGTGCACCTGTATTGGGAAAGGCGCAAAAACCTAGAAGCTCACCACCTATGAATAAAAAAAAAAAAAAAAAAAAAAAAAAAACTCCATCTCTCACCCCTTCCACAAGAAACATTAAAGTTATGTCATCAAATGAATTTAATGTTTTATCTGTTGATATTTCTAATCAACCAGAAGATAACTTGAATAAATAAAAAAGAAAAAATTCAAGTTAAGGTCCACCATCCACTTCAACAAATAGATCAAATGGACACACAGAATAAGACAAATGTAAAACCCAGTACTGTATATCAAGACACTCTCTAAAAAAGAAAAACACTGTTAAATCAAAAATTGCCAAGGGAAAGGCTTCATCCCATTGGTCTTCCAGTAAATAAAACTGTTTTTCCTTCTATTCTGCAATTGAATTGTCAGGGTTTAAAGGCCAAATATGAAGAACTTAAGCTCCTCATTCATAAGCACTCCCCATAATTATATGTCTACAAGAGAGAAAATTTGATGATAAATACTCCTTGTCCTCGTGAATATAATAGCTCTTGGACACCATGTGATCACTGAATAGGGAGCCATGGTGAAAGTGTCATATAAGTTCGTCGAGATGTTCCCCAAATACCTTTGTCTGTTCATACACCTTTGCAACCAGTGGTTGTACAGATTGATGTAGGGAGAAAATATACAATTTACTCTGTATCTGCCTCCAAATGATAAACATTTTGTATGATAATTTAGTAGAGGTGATTAAGCAACTCCCTCAACCTTTTCTTTTACTTAGAGATTTGAATGGTAGACATCCTATATGGGACGATGTTTCGGCAAACACGAGGGGCAATATTATTTCATCAATTTTGGAGAATGAACATGTAGGACTCCTTAATACAGGAGAGCCTACATACTTTCATGTTCAGGCAGGTACCCTGTCATGCATTAACCTTTCAATTGCAAGCTCCAACTGCCTTCTCGATTGTGAATGGAGAACGTTAAATGATTGGCATATTAGTGATCATGCTCCAATTATTGTAAATACAAACAGTAATCCATCTTTGCAGAGATTACCATGATGGAACCTTGACAAGGCAGACTGAGATAGATTTCAGGAACCAAGAAAATTAGGGGATTGCAGGGCTGTATGAAAGTGTTGATGATGCCATAGACATAGTGAATGGTATTCTCCATACAGCAGGAATCAATTCGATTCCCAAAACCAAAGGGTTATTCAAACGATGACCAGTCCTGTGTTAGTCTTCAGAATTAACTGCTTTTATCAGAGCTGCTGGAAAATCTTTGACTAGATTGCGTAGATGCCATACAGAGCAGAACTTGATATACAAAAAATGTAGAGCATAGTTCCGTCGTGCCTTGAAAGAAGCTAGGCGCCAATCTTGCGTATCTTTTGTTTCCTCATTCAACAGTAGAACACCATCTTCTGTATGGAGGAAAGTATAAAAGATAGGGAAATTTACCCCCAACCCACCATCAGTGTTGAAAGTGAATGGTTAGTATTTGACTGGAGCAACTGAGGTTAACAATGCCCTGGCAGATCATTTCTCAAATGTATCATGCAAGTGTGAAGCAGCTCCTGGTAACCATTATAGGAGCAGTGAAGAACAGAAACTTTTAAATTTTGCAACAGGAAAGAAAGAATCTTACAATGCTTCTTTTACTGAAAGAGATTTTGATTCCGCACTCACTTCTTGTAAAGATACAGCCCCTGGACGCGATGAAATTCCATATGCAGTGATTAAATATGTACATGTTAATACCAAATTATTTATTTTAAGCATTATTAACTGAATAGGACATGATCATAGTTATCCAAGTGTTTGGGAACTAGCCATTATTTTAGCCTTTTTAAAACCCGGTAAGGATAGGTATTTAGCAGCAAACTATCGTCCAATTGCATTGACATCTTGTTTATATGAGAGCATGGAGAAGATGGTCAATGCAAGACAGGTTTAGTACTTGTAGAAGAGAGGTATTTTATCATCTATCCAGTGTTGATTTAGAAAAAGGCACTCGATGACTGTTGTTGATACGACTTGATTCCTCTATTTGTGAAGCCTCTGCCTCAAAAGAGCACCATGTAACAGTCTTTTTTATCTCAAAAAGGCGTATGATACTGCATGGAGATATGGTATACTTAAAACCGTTAATAATTTGAAATTGAGAGGAGTGCTACCATTGTTCATTCAAGTATTTGTTTCACATAGATTTTTTCAAGTTAGAAGTGGTGAAACTCTGTCAGAGAGGAAATATAAGGAAGAGGGGGGTTCCTCTGGTTATTGTGCTGAGTGTAACTATTTGCAGTAACCATCAATGGGATATCCTCTGTCTTTCCTCAAGATATTCTCTCTACATTGTTTGTAGATGATCTCTCCATATCATTTGCTGGAGCTAGAAGGTCAAAGTTTGAAAGAAAATTACAACTGTCAATTGATAAAGTAATTCAATAGGCTGATATGAATGGATTTAAGTTTTAACAAGCAAAACTTGTTGTGACATGTACCTCTTCAGCGCTCACTCTGGCATTTAAGTTACCCATCACAACTATATAATTCCTTCTACCCAGTCGTACACGCCTAGTTAATTCATTCCAGAATTAATTTGGTTTATCTTTGCTTTTCTCACAACCTGGCCCGTACACACTAACAAAAGACGAACTTTCTCTACCTAACCCTTACTTACATTAACCTAGATGATACCTCCTTCCATTCCACGACTTTATCTGTCATCCATTCATTCAGCAGTAAAGCCACACCCTCTCTTGTTATTCCCTTTTAATCCAAGACACCTCACCAAACATCACTTCACCCTTCTCTTTTATCTTTGTCCCACATAAGGCTAGTACATCCAGTCTTCTATTCCAAAACATACTTCCAATCTCACATCTTTTACTCTAGTACTACATCTACACATTCAGACACCCCAAAACTAGTGTGGGGAGCTGTCACTCTCCCCCCAGATCCTCCTCTTTGATATTTCACAGGAAACTATACAGTACAGTAGAAGGGATTTCCATTTCCCTTGTTCCGTCCGTTTTAGCCACCTCTTACGACATACATGGATACATTGGCACTATTCTAGTTGTTGTTATGCTCTCACAGCCATAAAATATGTAACATACTGTATAAATCAATGGAAAGGATTATTATAGTAATTAGCTATATGATGATAAATGTTGTAATGTCCTATCTTATTTAGTTTTATTGTTGAGATGAGTAGAGCAAAATACCCTAAAAAAGGCCCTGGGGCTTGAGGGCCAAATCATTTGGTAAGGGGGTTGGTGCTGACGGTTAATATTAAAGGCTCTTTTGTTTGGTTTCATGGGCTATGCTAAAAGTTATTTTGAAAATTGTTATAGGTCACTGTGGCTCGATCCCTGAAGTGGGTATTTATTGAGACGCGTCGACATATTCCAACTTTATTTTTAGTCGATGGTCACTGGGAAAATTACATACATAAGAAATTCATAGTGACAATTCTTCAATTAATCAAAGAAAAAAAAAACATATTTAAAGAAAATTATCATTTAAAATCAACAATGTTTTATTGGAAAACTCTATTGCTATAATTCCAATAATTGTAATTCCTTTGTATTCTATTTCCTTCATATTACACATATTGTATTTCATTAACATTTCCAATAAAGACCTCTGGTATGATAACTTGATTACAAAATTTCATAACACTAGGCGGGTGAATCCCTTGGTTCTGCTATACATCGAATCTTTAAGAAATAACCTGAAACAACCATGAGCATAATTAGCAGACCCCATAATAAATGTAATACAAACTATGTTAGATCCTCAAAATAAAACTAATTAAACCAAATAGATACAAATGGAATAAACAAAAGGAAATACAAAAGAAACAGAGAATTACTTGATAAGTTGCTTTGACTGACCCTCCATCAGGTAAGTAAACAAAGTATGAAAAGATCACCAGACAAAAGGTTCAGAGTGAGGTATGAAAGAGCAAAAGGACAAAACAATATTATAACATTCTTTCCCTCTAGATATAAAATTGGTTACATCACTTCATAAGTAATCAATCCCACCCATATCGGTTGGGAGCCCTTGACACCCGGGTTGATCTACGTACTGGAGGTGATGCAGCCTCTGTTCTAATTTCAGCTTCTGGGTGAAGTCCCATACCTTCTGGAAACTCTTGATGGGTTGTCTTGGGTGACACTGGAGATTGAGATGGTATGGCCTCTGGTGACAATGAAACAGAAGGTAGTTCTTGATTTTCAGAAACGAGTTATCCCTAGGGCATGGGGCTAAGTCACGTAAGGAAACCATTGACTCTCGTCCGCTGGGATGTCTAATGTTAGCATATGTTGGGTTAGCAGATAATAGTTCAACTTCATCCACTAAGGGTTCACTTTTGCTTGTTCTGACAAACTTCCTCAATAATACCGGTCCTGACGACATAAGCCACGAAGGCAGAGAGCTCCCTGAGGATGAGCGGCGCGGAAATCCAAAAAAGTGTTCATGGGGTGTGACATTAGTTGCTGTCGACAGAAGGGATCTAAGTGAATGTATCACATCAGTGAGTACTAATTTCCAGTGCTGATCGGGAAGATTTCGAGACCTGAGTGCCAGCTGGATTGCCTTCCATACAGTACCATTGAGCCGCTCCACTTGCCCATTGCCGATTGGATGAAAAGGGGTAGTTCGACTTGTTGCAACTCCCTTCTGTGCGAGATAGGTTTTGAGCTCCCTGGACATGAATGAGGTTCCTTGATCCGAATGTATATACTGAGGCATCCCACACAGGCTGAATATTTGTTCTAAGCACTTAATCACTAGTTGTGTTCATGTTGGGACACGGAAAAGCGAAAGGAAAACGAGAATATTCATCAACCACTATAAGTAGATATGGGTTGCGCGAGGCCGTCGGAACTGGTCCTTTAAAGTCAATGCTTAATCTCTCCATTGGTTGTGTCGCCTTGATGAGTGTTCCTTCTTGGAATTTGTAGAATCTTGGTTTCAATTCTGCACATATCCTGCAAGAAGCACAGACCTTCTTAACGTCCTCAGTGGAAAAGGGAAGATTTTTCGATCTCACAAAGTGCAACAAGCGAGTCACTCCTGGATGGCACAGATTCCCATGTAGTTCAGTGAGGGTAGATGACGTAGAAACCACGGAACCGCAAAAAGCTCGGGTGAAGGCATCAGGAACCACATTCTGTTTACCGGGGCGATAATGTACTGTATAACTGAAGGCTGCGAGTTCCATCCGCCATTCCTGGATCTTATTATTCTTAACTTTAGTGCGTTTCCTGTTATCAAACATGAAGGCCACAGAACGTTGGTCTGTAACGAGATCAAAGTGTTGTCTAGCAAGAAAATGACTCCACTTACGTACAGCCTCCACGATAGCCATGGCTTCCTTCTCTACGATGTGATAGTGAATTTCACTTCCTTGTAAAGTCCTAGACATAAAGGCCACGGGCCTGCCATTCTGGTTGAGTACTGCTGAGACTGCTACTTCCGAGGCATCACATTCGACCTCAAAAGGCAAATTTTCATCCACAGAGTGTAGCGTTGCTCCTTCAAGTTCATGTTTGAGTAGTTCGAAAGCCTGCAAAGCTTCTTCATCTAAAGGAAATTTCTTTACTCTTGCTAGTGGTTGAATCTTAGCAGAAAAATTCTGTATCCATTTAGCGTAATAAGCAAACATACCCATTGCCCTCTTTAAAGATCCTTGACTAGTGGGAGGTGGTAGTACTTGTAGAGGCCGGAGTCTTTCCATGTCAGGCTTTATTACACCATTCCCCACACAGTAGCCAAGAATATTAATGGTACGCACAGATTTAATAGTTTTAGTAGCATTGAGAGTTAGGTTCCTCTTGTTGATGACATCAAGAAAGCGCTGCACGTTCTGATCATGTTGTTCTTGAGTGTGTCCAGCAATAGTGATATTGTCCAAATATGGGAAAGCACCTTGTAAGTTTTCTTCTTTCACCAACTTATCCATAGTTCGTTGGAAGGCTGCAACTCCATTGGTAACTCCGAAAGGTACTCTACAGAACTGGTACAGGCGTCCGTTGGCTTCAAAAGCTGTATACTTCTTGTCTGCTTCCTTTAGTGGGACTTGGTGGTAAGCGCTTTTCAAGTCAAAAGTCGAAAATACGCAATATGTTGAGAGTTCATTAACCATGGTGTCAATCCTTGGTAATGGATAAGCATCCAGTTCTGTAAACAGATTTATAGTTTGCAAATAATCAACACACATCCTTTTCTTATGTCGATTAAAGGAATCCTTAACCACCACAACTTGAGCTCTCCATGGTGATATGCTATCCTCAATAACACCCTCAGCCAAGAGACGACTAGTCTCCGCTTCAATGAATTCTTTGTCATCTTTACAGTAATGTCTTGATTTAGTGACAATAGGCTTACAATTAGGTAACAAATGCTGGAAGATAGAAGGTTCATCCACAGCAGCGGCTGCCAACAAACAGTAGGGGTTAGAACCAGATAAGTTGAGCGCTGGTTTCGGCCCACCGTATTCAATAGTCACTTTCTGATGCTGCTCTTGGAAGTCCTGACCAAGTAATACTCCTGAACATAAATCCTTCAATACTGCTAAACGCGTGGATGGATAAGTTTCTCCATTAAGATGAAGAGTCAAGTCTACATTGACATAACCTGGAGAGTTTGTATGCAAAGATTTCTGTGCTAAAGCGATGTCTTTATCAGTGGGATGTATTGGTAGCTTCAATTCCCACGCTACCTCTTCATCTATATAACTGTCATCGCTGCGCGAGTTGACAAGGGCTGTCAACTTCCGTCCTTTAATTGTTGTTGAGGTAGCTGCCCGATAGAGGCTCTGAGGAAAAGGGGTACCAGCATTAGCTGCAAGAACAGATGACTGTGAGGGATCAAATACTGTAGCTGTTGTAGATTTACCTCCATATGTAGATTTAGACAGGCATGCTTTTGCAAAGTGCCCCTTCTTGCCACATTTATTGCAAATAGAATCCCGAGCTGGACAGTGTGCACGAATATGATAGGGACCTCCACAGAAAAAGCACTTTCTCTTCATGGACAGAGTAGTCGCTAATACTTGAGTTCCAGTAGTTACCTCACAGTTCTCAGACGTTGGTCCACTCTTCACATGATCATCTGTGATAAGTGCATGATCCGATGTAACCACAGCAGCAGTATGCCGAACATGAGGAAGCATGTGACTGTAAAAACTAGCATTACGTTGGGCTAGGTCTAAAGAGTAAGCCTGGTCATAAGCTGCCTGTAAGTCTAGAGTTTTATTTTCAAGAAGACGTTGCCGAATCACAGGTGAGGCCAGGCCATTTATAAAAGCATCCCTGATCAACTCCTCTCTGTATTGTTCTGCACTAACTGGCTTAAAATTACAGTCCTTACCTAATTTACGCAAATCTCTCAAACTCATCCAAAGTTTCCCCAGCCTTTTGTTGGCGAGTAGCAAGTAAATGTCTGGCGAATATTTCATTAGGTGCCTTAACATATAACTTTTCCAACGTAGAAATGGCAGTATCATAATCCACACACTCCTCAATGTATTCATACACATTATGACTGACATAGTTCACGAGTATCCTTAATTTATTTGGTGCATTTTCACCAAATTCTTGAATAAAGTTGGAAAACGTCTTGTGCCAATGCCGCCATTCCTTTGCTGCAAAAGGAAGGCTAGGGTCCAGATCCAAACGGGCAGGCTTCAATAGTTTCTCCATAGCTTAAGTTGAATAAATTGTTATGACATTAAAAGACTTGGCTGCTGCTACCCAAGCTTTATTCAACTTAAACTTCAGTAGATTATTCCCTGAAACAACCATGAACATAATTAGCAGACCCCATAATAAATGTAATACAAACTATGTTAGATCCTCAAAGTAAAACTAATTAAACCAAATAGATACAAATGGAATAAACAAAAGGAAATACAAAAGAAACAGAGAATTACTTGATAAGTTGCTTTGACTGTCCCTCCATCAGGTAAGTAAACAAAGTATGAAAAGATCACCAGACAAAAGGTTCAGAGTGAGGTATGAAAGAGCAAAAGGACAAAACAATTTTATAACAATGCACTAAGTATTAATAGGCATCAAATGTCATGAGAGAATTCCACTAAATAGTTATTCGATCTGTGACACGTTTTATCTAGCCTAACCCCTTACGACCTCTATTTTCCCTCATTAAATTGTAAAGATCTCTTGATAATATCCTTTACTTACCGAACTGTTTGCTTTCCCACTGTAAGGACCGTCCGGCTCTCTCCCCTCATGGACCGCTGACAAATCCCTACCGAGGGAACGCCGCCGTTAAACAAGCACACCCCTCACAATATTGTCACGTGTCTATATTTCATCATAATAACAGCTCTAAATAGCTATTGTAACAGCAACCCTGACAACCCTCTTAAATCTATAAATCTCAGAACACTGTGATGCTTACCTTATAATTCCATCTAAAGGTCGTCACTGTGGACTTTCCCAAACACGTCCACTCCCAATGACGCCGAGCGTTTGAAAGACCCACCTGCTGTCCCACGCGCTTGACAGGGCAGCGGGAAATGGACCGATGGTTCCTTTTGTTTGTTACAAAGGGAACGAACATATAAAGTGTCCCTCATAATTATTGTCTCTGAAGGAAACTTCCTCATTTTAATTTTCTTATGATTTGACAAAGCATAAGCTTCTATTAGGTGACCCGAAATTTAATTACAAATTTTGAATTTACCACGAACAGTTATTCAAAGTTGCGCAGGGAAAAGTGAAATTTCCCTGCCTGAAATTCCCTGCATTTACAGTCACATAAAGTGAAAGTTAGGTGCTCATTGTTTTTAATTTCTTTAATAGAATGAAATTGATTTGATTAATGGAAGGGTCCTGCTATTGTTAGTGATAAACATGTAAGGTCTTTCTTGAATTTAATCATCGTAGTTTATTACCTTAAATGTTAAAGAATTTGAGGTTCCGAGTCTTTTGAATCTGCAATGGGCAGCAGACTTTCAGAACCCTTACTGAAAGAAACAATTTGAACATGACTCAACTTGAAGAGTTAGGTTAGTTTGGCAATGGGACAGGGAGGACCGGCGTTACAGTTTTGAGAGAAGATTTATTTGACCTCTGAAATTTAACAAAGGAAGCTAGTAGTGCTAAGAGCTTATGAAGCTCATCACTATCAAACATTGGCTGGTTAAATTGTCTAAGGTGGAGTCTTGCCATTATTGTCATCATCCCTACTACAGTCAACTGGACTAGTATACCCTGGCTTTTCCTGTGAACTTAATAAGTTTTATTTAGCGATTTGCAGTAGTAGCCGTTACAATGTACTTTCACATGAGAGGTATTGTGAAGGAAATGTCTTTTTTACACATATGTTCCTTAAATCACAGTATTGCTCAAAATGCACAACACCAACAATGTTGATAGTAAAGTTCCAGAAACAAATCCCGTGCACAAACCACACAGTGATGGCTAAGAAAACCAGGGGAAGACATCTTAATGCATAGTAGCAAGCAATCACCTGGAAAAGGTATGAACACTGCATTTCTGAAGAGACAAAGAGACTTGTGCGTCAGTTACCACTTACCGCTAGAGTTTTCCTTCCTTTACTAAGGACAAGTGTTCTTCAAAGGAATGAAATTTTAAAATTTTCGGTGTTAAGGTTGATTAAACCAAGCATCTGGAGAAGAAGTAATAAGAACATCAAGTGAGTACAGTATAGAAATAAATTTTGTTATTAAAATGCTTATTTTTCAATATATTATTTCATTACCATACATGTATATGTTAAAAATTAAAGGTCTTAACAAAGTTCTAGATTTTAAGATGTTACTGCTTCGTTATAATTATTACTCTTTGGTGTAGGTTTTAAGATCCAAATGGTATGATGGATTGGAATTATATCATTA
Organism: Palaemon carinicauda; assembly: GCF_036898095.1. Classification (NCBI taxonomy): domain Eukaryota; kingdom Metazoa; phylum Arthropoda; class Malacostraca; order Decapoda; family Palaemonidae; genus Palaemon; species Palaemon carinicauda. Next base: position 30,304,734 of record NC_090728.1, read on the forward strand.
ATATTTGCATCATGTATATTTTCAACTTGGAGTAATTTACTTAGATCACCGAGTTACATTTCTAGTCACTTACAGGGCTTTCCCCAAAGGTGTAGGATAATTAGGGTTAATGATACTAAAAGGAATGGATGACTGGTAATGCAGTTTTGGCGGCTGCAGAGCCTCTTCGAAGAACTGGAAGTTTTTTGGTTGGCACTTTGAAGGCAATACCTCATGGTATATATCTCCCGTACCAAAGTAATATTAATTGCAGTCATTCAAGTATGATAGCTCTTTGGCTCACCCGCCTATCATTTTGTAGATCTTAAGTAGTTTTTTTAATCTTTCTCCATTTCCAGTCTTCATAGCAGTGGGCTAATGAGAATTAATGTTGGTAACATTTATAGTATTTTTTTCTAGACGGAAAGTAATTAATCCCTGGAACCCCACAGGATGTATTCTATATCTGTATATTTCTATTTCTTTGGTTCCATTGTTATTCCCAGTTTTTGTCTCTTATATTACATACTTGTATGAAAATTTTACAAAATATGCAAATTTATATCAAAGGAAATTAAATTTATTTAGATATACGATAGAAAAAGCTGTAAAATCTCCTCTCATAAGTAGTAGGATTACTAGCATAATTCATATGCTTTAAGTAATTTTTAACTGTGCTAAAATGTATGGTAATTTTTAACAGGATTGTTTAAATTTATTCATTATCCTTTTGATATAGTTTGATACTAAGAATCCTTGTCATATAAGGGAAATTTCATTGTTGACTTGAGAGGCTTTGTTGTGCTTAAAAAGTTCAAGTTGTTTACCCTTTTTTGGGTTCTCTTCTACTTTTTACCTTTTTTTCTTACCATCATTTTATAACTCTTTTTTAAGCTCATTCTTTTATCCTCACCTAAGTTATTGTGATAGCACTTTAAAACAAATCTTTAAAATTATATTCATATATCAGATTGGAGAATTCTCCGTCTTACACTCAACGTCAGTAAATGTGACTAGTTAACTGTACTTGGAAATTAGGGCATAACTTAACTGAAAATTTTAATGTTAGAAAATTGCTGTATGCAGTTTGATTTGATATGGTTTTAGTGCAATGCCAAATGCACTTACAAATTTATGTGAATGATATTAGAGCAGTGTGAAATGTATCTCATTCTTTCTTTTTTTTGTCACAGCAACATTTATCTAAAAGGGGTAACTTTTGTGTTTGCTTTTAGTTGATGGTATATATACATGATTTACATTTGTTTTTCATGCGGCCAAGTCTCTGACGAAGGTTTGTAGCTTTTCAGAGCAAGCCATTAAAGAGATTCTTTAGTTGTATTGAAAGTATCTTTATTTTTCACTGATTTCTGCTTACTGAGCTTATTTTCAAAGCACTTTGGTTTTTACCTATTGCAAACTAAAACTTTTAGTATCACATTTTGAATATCTCTCTTTAATGCTATTGAAGAGTGAGACCACGCATATGGCTACGAAACACCAAAATTGTAGCACTGCTGAAGTATTATTGCATTTATTTTGATTTTTTATATTGAATAGTTTTTGCCCATATTTTATTGGAAGTTACAGAGCTTAGGGGGAAAGTATTTGATATGGTTAAGCTAATATATTAAAAAAATAAGGATTCTTTGTTTAAGAACGTCAATGAATGTTGTATTAATGAATATATAACTCAAGTTAACTGAGTAAGAGCCCTAGTTTTTCATGGAGTAGCGAGTCATTTACAAAGATAATTACTGTTCTTGCAAGTTTCTCCGATATTAATTTGATTTAATTTTGTTTTCCAGTCACTACTTATATATATTTAGTTGGTGAGGCATTGATATTAATCAGGAAAGTTTGTAATAAACAAATTCTTTATCCTTTTTGTAGGAGAGAAATATATTTCTTTGACTTTTTATGTTAGTTAGTTGGCACAGGGAAGTATGCATTGGCCTGAAATCCTCAACTCATAGGGTCCTTCTCACCTCTTTAACTTTGCTTTTACTTCTAAGTCTAAGGTTTTATTTTTTCAATGAATTTTACTTGGTGTTCACTATACTTTTCTATCAAAGCTACAGCTTTTTGGCATTAACATAGAATAACAAATCAAAAGAATTCTCTCTCCCTCTCAGATTAATTAATCCCCTAGTATGTTACTGGTTCAGCAATTCCATCTGTGGCCTTCTTTGAATATCAATATTGGTGTGGGGGTATCTCAAACTTAATAACCTTTGTCTCATTTGAACTGCTAAAATATTCCGATCTTACTGCGGCACGATTCCAGCTTTAGAGCTTTTGCACAGTCAGGAAGAGGAATATAATAACGAAACAAAAGGTGAATATCACAAAACTGCATCTTTTAATATAACACCCCATTTTTAAACATTTAACTTAGCCGGTGGATATATGTATAGCTAACGTCTCCGACGGTCCAGCAGCAAATTCAAAACTTGCGGGCGATCGATGGGTTGGTTTGCTGGGTGTACACTAGCGCCACCACTCGCCACGATACTGTAACTATTCCTCACCTCTTCAGTTCTTCTCTGCCGGCTGTGGCGTAAACATTGATTTTCTTGCTCGCGCTGACCTCAAGTTTCTACAGCTTTGGTGGAGTACTGTACTTGTTTTGGTTTTTGGCTTTCGATTGGTTGGTTATTCTTTCAGCTTTTTCTCGAACAATAAAGATCTTCAAGAGAAACTCTTTTTGAAGGGAGAGAAAAATTTTTACCCTTGCTTTTTTTTTTTATCTCTCTCTGGATTTTCCACGATAGAGAGAGAGAATAATGGCTGACCCTTCCCCCAGTGTATGGGAAGTGTGTGAAAGGCTTTAAGTTTTTAGTATTTATTTTATCACTTTATAAATTCTTGTTGATATTTATAGATTTACCTCTATATTTTTATGTCTCCCCCACCTTACTTAGGCCTCATTGATCCTCACTCCATTTGTACTAAATACCGAGAAAAATTTTGTATTTTTATGGATCGATGGGATGAATTTTTTAAGAAAATATTTTAAGTGAATTTTTTTTTTTATAATAAATTTTTTCTTTGGATAGTCTTCGATCTGTTTTCAAAGATTAACTAGCGTTAAGGTTATTTATGCTACGCAGTTTTCTGTCTATCGTTACGATAGAGAGAGAGAATCACGATAGAGAGAGAGAATCACGATTTCACTTTGCATCGATTTTGACGTTTAGTTCATTTTTCTTACAAACTGAAGTTTTTTAAATACTAAATAAAAAGAACATATTAATTAGTCCTTTTAGTATTTTTCTTTAGTCAATAACCTTTTATTGACGGAGAGTGAGTGACTTAGCCAGTTCTCTCGTAAAAGAGAGAGAGAGAGAGAGAGAACGATCCAAATCTTTATTCTCGTCCCAAGTCACTATACAGGGAGATAGAGAATGAGAAACTTTGTTCTTCTCGATTCAGATATTTATTCTCGTCCCAAGTTACTGTATAGGGAGAGAGGGAGAAAAAACATAGTTCTTCACGATCTAGTTTTTTATTCTCGTCCCAAGTCACCGTACAGGGAGAGAGAGAGAGAGAGATAAAACGTAGTTCTTCGCGTTCTAGTTTTTTGTTCTCGTCCCAAGTCACTGTACAGGGAGAGAAAGAGAGAAAACGTAGTCCTTAGCGATCTAGTTTTTAGTCTCATCCAAAGTCACTGATCCTTTTTAACTTTTACTTTATATATTTCACTTTTACTTATATACAGTATATGTATATGTTTATAAATTTTTGCATGTGTGATACAATAATGTACTAATGAGCTTACATTAAAGGACATATTTCGCAATTCTAACCTTTTGACTTAAGGGAGAATTGCTTGCTACAGATAGAAATCAGCTTTATTCATGTCCGATGTTAAATTATTAGAAAATGCGAGTGTCAGTGAAAAAAGTGCGAAAAACATGTTCGGTGTTGCGGAGGGTTCGTTTGTACGTACTTGCCATTCACCCAGTCCTAGACCTCTTTCAAGCTCCCTAACCCCTGGGAGAAGGAATGTCAAAAGACCAAGGTTTTAAACAACGAACAGACGTTCCCTCATGAGTTGCGGTTGACGTTTCTCGTAACGTTCGCCCTTACCTTTAGAGAGGTGAGACTAAGTTCTCCTCTTCCTCCAAAGACGTTAACGTCAGTAAAAAATCCTGGCGCCAGGTTTCAAGACCTCTCAAGAGGAAATTGGTTCCTTCAGAACAAAATGTATGTCCTGGCTGCAGTCATTGGAGCAGTCCAGAACGTCTACCTTCATAGGAGGAAGGCTCACCTGCCAAACATTCCTTTATAACGTCTGGTTTTGTTGCCCCGGAGACCCCTGCACAGGGTCACGGTTCTTTAATTTTGTCTGGACGTTCCAGACGTGAAGTGAGTGCTGCTCCCATTATCCTCACTGACGTTTCGGATCGAACGTTGCCGATGACACGTTCTGATCCTTGTGTGCACGAACCTAATTTTAATATGCTGCAGGACATGCGGTCGAAACTATCGACGTTAATGCAGTCATACTGTCCAGCTCCTGAGCGAAAGGAATCTTTGCTTGCGGAGCGTCACGGTGCTGTTAAGCGTGAGGTTTCACGTCACGCTGACGTGACCCCGAGTATTAACCTTGCTTTCAAACGTGATGCTGATCACCAGCCTTGACGTCACGTCGAACGTCAGTCTTTGTAGTTCAGCCATGACGTTGAGCTTCAGACACTGCAGTCACGACGTGACGTCGAACGTCAGTCACTGCAGTCACGACGTGACATCGACCCTCCTGCCTTGCCTGTTACTCATCGGCAGGTTGATGTAAGCTGCCAAGCTTTGTCTTCTCGACTTCTTATTGACTCTCTACCACGTAGAGACATAGAACATCCGGATGAAGTTTATTCTGAGGAGGAAGAGGATATTTCTCCTTTCCACAGCTGTACCTTTGGGTATCTTGTCTGAAGTAGAGGAACCTAGATCTGCCCAACAATCTTTGGATTTTAAGAAGATCATGACTGTTTTTAAGGAAGTTTTTCCTTCGCATTTTTTTCCTGCTGCTCCACGCTCGTCTCCTTCAGAATTCACCTTAGGGTTGGCTGTTATAGCTCCCTCTTTTACTAAACTGGTGCTCTCTCGGTTTTCTAAGAGAGCTTTGCGTTTGCTGAGAGAATGGTTGCAGACCATAAGAAGTCTTGGCAAGTCAATCTTTGCCTTCCCTCCAGCCAGATTGAAGAACTTCTAGCAGGTTTGGGAGAGAAGAGGAGCAGACCAATGGTCTGTCCTCTTGTTGAAGGAGGGGGTACATAATACCTTTTGTAAAGACACATCCTCTTGTCCAAAAGCCGATAGATCTCTCTCCCAGATACCGAGAGGAAGCAAGAAGCATCAATCTCCAGGCTTTTACAACCTCCTTTTCCTAGTTCCAAAGAACTCAGGAGGTTGGAGACCAGTGCTGGACGTGTTCATCCTGAAAACAAAGTTTACTATGGAAACTTCCAAGTCTGTGCTTGCAGCAGTAAGGAAAAGCGATTGGATGGCCTCACTCGATCTCCAGGACGCATACTTCCATATCCCTATCCATCCGACCTTCCAACAATATCTAAGGTTCGTGTATGGGAAGGAAGTGTTCCAATTTCGAGCTCTGTGCTTCGGTCTCAGCACTGCTCCTCTTGTGTTCACGAAGCTCATGCGGAACGTGGCGAGCTTCCTGCACTCGACGGGTGTCAGAGCCTCCCTTTACCTAGACGACTGGCTACTCAGGGCATCATCCTTCATTCACTGTCTGAAGGCCCTCAGATGGACTTTGACCGTAGCGAAGGATTTAGGTCTCCTAGTGAAAAAGGAGAAGTCTCAACTGACCCCATCTCAAACTATTCTCTATTTGAGGATGGAGATACCGAGTCTAGTTTTTTGGGCTTTTCCATCGCCATCAAGACTCGAGCAAGCTCTTAAAGATTCGTCTTTATCGGAAGAAGAGCAGTTGCTTTGTAAGGATGTGAATGAGTCTACTGGGAACACACTTGTATCTGGAGCAGTTTGTCTCCCTAAGAAGACTCAGTCTTTGCCCTCTCCATTTTCACCTCACCACCATTGGGACAAGGAGAAGGGCTTAGAAGCAGTGTCCATACCACTTCCAGAAATGATCATGACTTCCCTGAAATGGTGGGATGTCAATCTCAGACTTCAGGAAGGCCTCTCTCTTGCCCATAAGAACCCAGACCATGTGTTGTTCTCAGACGCTTCGAATGCGGGCTGGGGAGCAACACTAGACAGTCTAGAGTGCTCGGGCCTTTGGACCAAAGACCAGGTTAAGCTTCACATCAACCAGAAGGAGCTTCTAGCAGTTCTTTTGGCCCTGCAAAGTTTCAAATGACTGATTCGAAACAAAGTGGTGCAGGTGAACGCAAACAACACCACAGCGTTAGCCTGCATCGCCAAGCAAGGCGGGACCCACTCACAGTCCCTTTACTTAACTGCAAAGGATCTCCTAGTTTGGACGAAGGAAAGAAACATCACCTTACTTACAAGGTTTATTCAGGGAGAAAGGAACGTGATGGCAAACTGCCTAAGCAGAAGAAGTCAAGTCATTCCCACGGAATGGAATCTTCATCAGGTGTACGAGAAACTATGGTGGATATGGGAACGTCCGTCCATAGACCTGTTCGCAACCTCAATAACGAAGAGGCTTCCTTCTTACTGCTCTCCAGTTCCAGATCCAGAGGCAGTCCACGTCGATGCGTTCTTACTGGACTGGTCTCACCTGGAGGTGTATGCGTTTCCCCCATTCAAGATCATTTATAAAGTCCTACAGAAGTTCGCCTCTCACGAAGGGATCAAGTTGACGTTGGTTGCTCCCCTCTGACCATCAAGAGAAGGGTTCACCTAGGTACATCAGGGGATGGTGGACTTTCCAAGAAGCCTGCCAATGTGGTTGGTTCTTCTCAATGAAGAGGTTCCATCAAAGCCTCCACACGCTTCATCTAACTGCCTTCAGACTATCGAAGACTCTCTAGAGCTCAAGGGTTTTTCGAAGGAGGCAGCTAGAGCAATTGCCAGAGCAAGGAGATCCTCTACCATCAGGATCTACCAGTCTATATGAGAGGTATTTTGAGATTGGTGCAAGGCCACCTCTTTTTCCTCGTCCTATACCTCTATAGCTCAAATCGCTGACTTCCTGCCACACCTTAGGAATGTACGAAACTTTTCTGCCTGTACCATTAAAGGTTACAGGAGCATGTTAGCTGCATTGTTCAGACACAGGAACCTAAACCTCTCGAACAATAAAGTCCTTCAAGACCTTCTCAAGTTTTTCGAGACTTCACATAAGCATGGGGTAATGACACCAGCTTGGAACCTGGATGTTGTCCTTAAATTTCTGATGTCTGAGAAATTTTGAACCTTCGAACTTAACTTCTTTTAAAGATCTTACTCTGAAGACATTTTTCTTAGTGAGTCTTGCTACTGCAAAAAGAGTTAGTGAGAACATCAGCTTCTGTACTGGTAAGGCAGTATGCTCTTTGCAGCTTGGTTTCTTAGCCAAGAATGAGCGTCCTTCCCATCCATGGCCTAAATCTTTTGAGATCCCCAACTTGTCAGATGTGGTTGGTAACAAGATAGAGAGAATCCTATGACCTGTGAGAACACTTAAATTTTACATTGACAGAACCAAAAATTTACGTGGTGAATCTGAGTCTTTATGGTGTTCGGTCAAGAGGCCCTCCTTACCGATGTCTAAGAATGCCTTATCGTATTTTTTCAGGCTCTTAATTAGAGAGGCTCACGCTCACTGCAGTGAGATTGACCTTCGATTATTGAAAGTAAAGACTCATGAAGTCAGAGCTGTGGCAACGTCAGTGGCTTTTAAGCAAAATCGTTCCTTACGAAGCATTATGGAGGCAACCTACTGGAGGAGTAAATCTGTGTTCGCTTCACATTATTTAAAGAATGTCCAGACTCTTTACGAGGACTGCTACACTTTGGGACCATTTGTAGCAGCGAGTGCAGTAGTGGGTGAAGGTTCAACCACTACATTCCCCTTATCCTAATACCTTTTTTCTTCTCTTGAAATTATTATCTTTTTGGTTGTATGTGGAGACTGGGACAGTCTTCCGCAATCATTTGATTTTAGCGGGTGGTCAAACTTGTTTCTTGAGAGCGCCCAGATCAAGGGTATTGGTTGAGGTCCTGTCATAGGGGTGGTCACCCCAGATATGACAGCTCTTAGAGGTCTTTCAGCCCCCTGAGTGGATCGCTGGGCTTCATAAGGATAGCGGACTAATGAGGCATGCTACAAAAAGTCAGCTTCCTTATCAGGTACGAACCCTTAAGTTTGTTTTTATCAAAACTCTTGAGTTATATTCCTTTGATATTTACTGCTGGTCTCTTACCCTCCACCAAGGGTGTGAATCAGCTATATATATATCCACCGGCTAAGTTAAATGTTTAAAAATGATATCATATTAAAATAAATTTTTGAACATACTTATGATGGAAAATACCCTTGACTTAAGCCTGCTGAAGCTGCGTCGAAACTGTGTATATTGCGTTTGTTGCTGATATGAGATCGTTCACCACACGCTATTGGCTGCTAGATAAGATTTGGCCACTCGGGGCATAATAATCTCTTCCCTTGCCAATGATTGGCTTACAGAGCATAGCATTACGCAAGAAAATAATGCTAGGATAGGCAGAATCTCCTCTTGTTGCATTTAGTGAATGTCTGCTAGTGCTACTTTGTACTCTTTGTGTTTTGTGATACTTTTGGGGTACTTTCATTAAAATTTTTACTAATTATATTAAATCAAACCCTACGATGGTGTCTATAATTAGCTGTGCAGTAAATATACATTGTTTTCTTCCTCATCTACTGCACAGCTAATTCATCGTTATTGTCATCATTCAAGTTTCATTAGAGTGCGTATCTTAGTTAAAATTATTTATAAATGAAGTGAGCGATTGGCTTCCGATGAGAGTGGGGCTGAGACAGGGATGTATGATGTCGCCATGGTTGTTTAACTTGTGTGTGGATGGAGTGGTGAGAGAGGTGAATGCTCGAGTGCTTGGACGAGGATTGAAACTGGTAGACGAGAATGACCATGAATGGGAGGTAAATCAGTTTTGAAGTCGCAATTAAGACTGTAAAAATTGTCTATTTATAAGACAGAGCAAATAGTATGGTGGTAGGCAAATTAAAAAGGAGAGTGCTAATTCTTTTTATTTGTTTTAAGTTTGAGGTCAGAAAACTGTTGGTTCAATAAGGAAGCAAGTGAACACCAGGATCTTTTAGATGAAATTTAGGATAAAAATTCTGATTTTGCATGTACTGTACATATATTAGTAATGGTAGGTTTTATCATTTGGCAAAGATGTGTTATTAAGACTCATTGGAGATTTTGAAGTATTGTACTGCATTGTCAAAATAGATTTTTGATATATCTAGATGTGAAGCATGGCAGAGGGAGAGAGAGAGAGAGCCTGGAGAGTTTAGGTATTTAGGTTTCTAAAAAGAAAAATAGGTTGATTGGGTTACAGATAAAGCTATACTTGATAGAATGAGTAAAAAAAAAAAAAACTTTTGCCGAATTGATTAAAGATAAAAACTCAAATAGGATGTAATGCCCTACTTGAAGTTGGTGTTAGAATGTTAAGCATGACTTAAAGAAGGGAGAGGATTTGAATAATCCAGGACTGGGCTGTAGGAAAAAATTTTTTTGCTGACTCATTAAATGATTATCTTAGGATTTAAATGAATATCGATAAAATTTGTGCATTAATAGCAATAGAATTATTTTATACTTAGAAGTTATATTATTAGTATTGTTCATTATTATTATTATTATTATTATTATTATTATTATTATTATTATAATCCTCATTCATATATTTCCTCTTTTTTTTTTTTTTAAATATTGTAGAGCCATTTGTAAGCATATATTTGTCGAAGCATAACGTGTGTGTCTTTAAGAAAGAAAATATTTTCTCATTTCTTTCTGATAAGCAATATGGTGAGACTACAATATAATTTTAAATTATGCATTAGTTTTATGCTGGAAGATAGCAGATATTTATTTTTTCAGATATTTATTTTTTCTTAGTGACTTTTGTTTTATTACTGTAATTTCCTAGTTGGGCAACTTCACCCACACAACAGTGATTTCCAAGATTTTCTTTTTTGCTACTCATGTTTCTTGTTTGCTTTAGAATTTTCAATTAGTTATAATAATTAATGTAATGTACATATATTTGTTTATTTCTAACAATTGATGATTATTATTTGCATATATAAACTAAACTTATGATAAATCCCTGGTCTTAAATCTTTCAGTACTTATAAAGTAGCAGCCTTTAAATTTTGCTTTTCCATGAGTCTTACTTTCAAATCATGAGCTATTGATTTAGAAATGCAAACTTCACAACTTTAAAATTGAAGTAGATAAATAAATCTTTTAGCTAGTATTCCTCTCCAGGACCATCTCTCATAATAGATAAGCCAATCTTTTAAAATTCCTTGTTTTTGTTTTAATTGTAATAAAAATAAATTTTATCAGGAGACTTCTGACTTGCCTTCAATTTGTGTTCCTTGGATTATTTAGATTAGTGTTGGTCTCAATACGCTAATTTAGTTTAAGATCAGATGTAAGAATGCTTCAAGTATGATATATCTTTTATTACCATTAATTCTTTTGCTGTCTGGAGACATTTAGCAAATTCCGAGATCAGTAGGTCATAGATTTTGTCAATGTTGTCTACTGTATTGCAATATTCGTGGTCTTCATGTAAATATTCAAGACCTTACTGTTGCGTCAAGACAGTATGATATTCTTTTCAGCCCAGAAACTTTGGTATCTAATTTGAGGCACTCATCTGAGCTCTTTATAACTGGTTTTAAGATGTATATTAGGACTGAGTACCCAGCTTCTCATAAGTCCTGCTATGGATGTGGATGTCATGAGAGAGAGAGAGAGAGAGAGAATCTGATACCAAAAAACCTCAAATATCTCTCTCTCTCTCTCTCTCTCTCTCTCTCTCTCTCTCTCTCTCTCTCTCGGATTGATTGATTGATTGATTTAAAGTTTTCAGGCTCTCTCTCGGAAATAAAATTTTAGTTCACATATGGCAATGAAATTAACAAGACTATTGTTAGTTGTGGCGATCAATTCTTCTCTCAGAGAGAAGTTTTTATAATTATACTGTGTACTATACAAAACAAATCTTTGTAAAGTAAAACAATACTGTTTGAAATATGACAAAATATTGTCGACTCGTTACCGAAGTTTAGGCTATTCACTGCTGATAAATGAACCCAGCCTACGTGTGAAAACCTTGAACACACACAGGGAAAAATAAAGCTTTTATGTATACTGTACTAAACAGAAATGATGCTGTAATATACCATGAATATTAACACTAAAATTAAAATTATCGAAAGGTTAGAGAAAGATAAAGATTGCCGAGAACGTAACCACAGTTCTGTTTACGTTTTGTCAGCTGAACTTGCATAGTTGAAGTTGGTTTCATTGTTGATGTGGAATTTTATCCTTTAGTAGGCTATTTACTTTGAAATTATGTTAATAAGATGTAAGGTAAATATCGTTTAGTAACATTTATTATCAAGTACTGTATTCAGAGCAACCAATATACTTGAAAACAATAGATTTGATACATTTTGTAGTGCTTGACTCCCAGACTTAGAACAGCTTCCCAGATACAGAAAATTTATTTTTGAAAAATAGCCATCGCATGAATGGGGAATCGCATAATTCGGGACCGTACTGTACCATCATCATTACCTAACCCATACATGGTAAGATATATTACTGCAAAAGCTAACCTGCTAACCTATACACAGATGTGTAAATGCGTTTGTTTGTTTGTTATGATTGACAATGAAACGTAAAGAAAAGGATGGTATCCCTTTTAGGGAGTGTGTTTTGTAAAAGCATGATATATTACCTTTATTTTGAATTTTTATGGATACAGAAAAAAATAGCCTATACAGTGATGGATTTGTAATTCACCAGACATCTTATACGACATACATGAGTAAATCCAATAAAATTTTCCATAATTTTCAACCTGATAAGAATTCTAGACTCAATAGGTTTAGGATTTGATGGGAATCTTAATCTGAAAAGTCATTTGCTAATAGGGTTACACATTGTCTTTGTAATGATATTTGGAATATCCAAAAAGAAATATATAACTTTTTTTTTTTAAAGAAAAATTAGGAGGGCACAACAGTAGCCACTGTCAGACCTAGAGGCCAATAATCTCAATAAGAAAGTAAGGATTTCTCAAGATAATATCCATCTATCACTCTGAAGTTATGCTATTGAACTCTCTAAAAGTATGTTATTCAACTCTTAAAAAATGCCCAAAAGAAACCTTTCTACAAAATTTAAGAGATGTACGTTTACTCCTAATATTTTGAACCTTAATTTGCATTTAAAGTTGGTGAATTCCTTAGCGCAAAAGCTTAAACTAGATAATACACTGCCTTTTGACTGGATAAATAATTGACATTCTAATCTCGCTTAGTCAATTAGGGGCATAACCTACAGTGTTCATTGTGTGTTCAAAATATACTGAACCCCTCTTACTGAATAAGGGCCGCTTCTCAGATGAGATACAGTATTTACACCTATTTTCCATAAGAGGGTATGAAAAAGAAAATTGTTCTTAACCCTGGATAGGTACGCTCCTCGGACACCCCTTTAAGGGTATACTCGGACGCGAACGACCCCGACGCCAAAAAAAATTCTTGAAAAATCAGTTTTTGCAGTAACCTCTTTTTTTCTTTTGCCAAAAAAAACTTCAATGAATGCTTAAAACAACTGTAAAGATAAATACTCCTCATCTGCAGAAAAACTATTTATTATAAATATTTTAAAAAATTAAGTAGAAAAAAAAAAGACCTGACATAAAAATTCATAAAAAAAAAGTTTATACATATATACACAAACCCTTTTAGGAATTGATTCTTGAATGTTTAGGACACATCTTGATGTATTTTGGATGAAGTCAGACCCATGGAGGTGAAGATCTGAAATGAGAAAAAAAGGGTAACTTTTTTTGGCCAAAAAAATTTGTCCAAATTTCATGAATTTTTTTGGGTACCCAAATGAAATAGGAAGTGGCTAATTTTTTTAGGGAATAAACATATGTTATCCTAAAATAGAAATATGTAAAAAAATTTCATTATTTTGTAAATTACATTTATATCAGGGGCCATATCTAAAGGTAATTTTTTGAGTACTTAGAAATTTCGTAAAAAAATACATATGTTTAATATATAATATGATATTTATGCAGGTAAAAATATACCAAAATATGACAAATTCTATAGGGAACAAGAATATATATAGATAGGGCAACTTACGCTTCGGATATGTCCACAAAATGGCCGCCAACCACACTGACTCAGACTCCCTAATCTGCCACTTGAAATGTAGGAAGGGTATGTCAATTTCAAGGTGTTATTTACTAATCTAATTATTATTGGATATGCATAAAAATTGTATGGTGGGTTGCTGGATAATTGTCGATTATTTTACGACTATAAAATTAAAATTCTGACCCAAAAAAAATTTTTTGAAGGGAAATAAAATCGAAAAAAAAAAAATGTGAAACAATATATTATCTTAGCTAAAAAAATTTGATGATATTCAATCAAAAAAGAAGTAAACAAAATTTTCCGACAAATAAACATCTAGAGGAATCATTACTCTGTGATAGTTCCTTAGTACGTAGTAATTTTGAAAGAAATGGGAAAAAACGAAAAAATGGCAATCACCGGAAAATCGAACACATACCTATATATACGCCATATCTGGCTAAAAAAAAGATAGGCATGGGTAGCCAGATCATCTAGAAACACTTTCCAACACTATAAAAATATAAGTTTTGCGACACTACTTGCCAATTCCTTACGGTAACATGACTAAGCAAAAAAATGCAAAACAAATAAAAAGGGGCACTCGCGGAAAAATGGCTAACATTCTAATATACGGCATTTCAGAAAAAAAAATTCAGCCACGTGCTAGGCAAACCATCAAGGCACATTTTCCGACAAATAAACATCTAAATGAATCATTACTCTGTGATAGTTCCTTAGTACGTAGTAATTTTGAAAGAAATGGGAAAAAATGAAAAAATGGCAATCACAGGAAAATCGAACACATACCTATATATACGCCATATCTGGCTAAAAAAAAAGATAGGCATGGGTAGCCAGATCATCTAGAAACACTTTCCAACACTATAAGATTATAAGTTTTGCGACACTACTTGCCAATTCCTTACGGTAACATGACTAAGCAAAAAAATGCAAAACAAATAAAAAGGGGCACTCGCGGAAAAATGGCCATTCTAATATACGGCATTTCAGAAAAAAAAAAATTTCAGCCACGTGCTAGGCAAACCATCAAGGCACATTTTCCGACAAATAAACATATAAATGAATCATTACTCTGTGATAGTTCCTTAGTACGTAGTAATTTTCAATATTAATCTTACCCGATGATTATGTAGCTGCAACTCTGTTGCCCGACAGAAAAAACCTACGGTCGGGATACGCCAGCGATCGCTATACAGGTGGGGGTGTACAACAACAGCGCCATCTGTCGAGTAGGTACTCAGGTACATCTTGTCAACAAGAACCAATTTTTCCTCTGTCGTGCCACCGGCAAGACCTACTTGATACGCTGTTGTTTCTGGAGTTGATTTCACGCTTTTTGGTGATGTATTCTCTCTAGATATTAGCTTTCGCTGTACAGGAGTTATTATCATTACCTTATCAAGCCTTTTTGATTAGTTTTGGATTAATTGTTGACGACTTTGATAGATTTTGGATTCCCCCCTTGGCTAATTCAAGATGTCTGACCATACTCAAGTCCCCAAGTACAGGCAGTGTAGCGCTAGGGACTGTTCTAGGCGTCTTCCGAAGGCCTCTATAGATCCTCACACAGTTTGTTCCAATTGTAGGGGTAAATCCTGTCAATTGGAAGATCGATGTGAGGAATGCGCTGGGCTTTCGGAATTCGATTTTAATGAATTCCTTAAGAATGCACGTAGGCTAGAGAAGGATAGGATCAGGAGGAGTTCGTCTCGCTCTTTTGATTTTTCCTCTCCCCATGCCCCTCAACCTATTCCTTCCCCTGTAGTGGTGACTCCCGACCCTTCTACTAGCTCTCAACCCTCGATGGCGGACATGATGCGTGCCATTCAGGCTCTTGGTGACAGAGTGGAGTCATTAGCTAATGACCGCAATCAACTCTTGGCCGATGTCAAAGAGTTGAAAGAGAAAAGTGCAGTGGGAAGTGTAGTGAGTGCAAGTGCGGTGAAAAGTGTCAGTGTCAGTGTTACGCATGAGGGTGCATCTGTTCGTGCCAGTCGTCCTCCCAGTCCGGGACCTCTTGCAAGCTCCCAAGCCCAGGGGAGAAGCAATGTCGAAGGACCAAAGGGTTCGACAGGCCTTGATCAGCGTACAGATGTACCCTCAGTGGTTGCGGACGTATCTTGCAGAGATCGTCCCATCCACAAACAGACGAGTGAGCCCATTCATTCCTCGTCTGTGGAAGAAGTTTCTCGGCAGAAACGCTGGACCAAGGTCTCACGACCTCTCAAGCGCAAGGTCCCTTCCGAGCGAGTCCAACGGCCCAGGTGTAGCCACTGGGTCAGTTCGGACTCGCCGCAGTCTTCCGAAGACTGCACACCTCCCAAGAGAGGTAGAGTGGTTCCGCAGCAGGCAATCACTCCGTCTGTTGCCGCACCAACCACTGTAGACCCTAAGTGGTCTATGCTGCAGTCTATGCAGACTCAGCTTGGTTCCTTCATGCAGGAGTATCGTGCTGAGAAGGTTGACACTGCACCTGTTAACCTACAACCTGCCACGGTTGTGCGCTCAGCAGACACTGCGGCTGCCTGCTCCCACACTCCGGCTGTGAGAGCTCCACCACCGATGCGCAGTCGACCCTGCCAGACGCATGTTGACGTTAGCCGACGTGCGGCACCCTCCGTTGACATGCGTGAGCTACCGCATCAGCAGTGGGAAGGTGCTGTCAAGCTGCCGTGTTTTGACGCAATGCGGCAGTCTCCGCAACCCACGGCAGTCCCCACCACGCACCATCACTCCGCTTTTGTTGTTGCCAGCTCTCAGACTGACCAGCAGCGGCATGATGTTGGATCCAGTGCAGCTACGCATGCACCCGTGCTGCCGGATTCAGCCGTTCAGCTTTCTTCTCCTCCTTTGCCGCTTCCTCCTCAGCATTCGGATGAAGGAGTCTCTGATGACGACGAAGCTGCGCATTTGGACGATCAACACTCCGACATAGAGGAACCCAAGACTACGCCTCCCTCCTTAGACTTTAGGAAAGTCCTTGCCCTGTTTAGGGAGTTGTATCCGGACCAGTTTGTGTCTGCAACCCCGCGCTCACCTCCCTCTGAGTTCGCTTTAGGCATGCAGTCAGCAGCTCCTGCCTTTACGAAGCTCGTACTCGCGCGCTCATCCAAGAGAGCTTTAAGGGTACTGGGAGAGTGGTTGCAGTCCAAGAAGCAACTTGGGAAGACATCCTTCATCTTTCCACCAACCAAGCTTGCTTCCAAATCTAGCGTCTGGTATGCCACGGGAGAAGATCCCGGCTTGGGAGTTCCTGCCTCTGCCCAGGGCGACTTCTCAAGTCTGGTAGACTCTCCCCGCAGGCTGGCTATGAGACGCTCTAAGATTTGCTGGACCTTTTCGGACATGGACCATCTTTTGAAGGGAGTTTTTCGTGCTTTTGAGATCTTCAACTTCCTGGACTGGTGTTTGGGAGCGTTAAGCAGAAAGACCTCCCCTTCGGATAAGGACTCTGCCATGCTCATCATGTCATGCATGGACAAAGCCATTCGGGATGGGTCTGGCGAGCTTGCGGCTTCGTACGTGTCTGGAGTTCTTAAGAAGCGAGATCACCTTTGCTCCTTCTTGTCTGCGGGGATCACACCATGTCAGAAGTCGGAGTTGATGTTTGCTCCGCTTTCCAAGTGTCTCTTTCCGGAAGAGCTGATCAAGGGGATTGCCGCCTAGTTGATCCAGAAGGATACCCATGACCTGGTGGCGTCATCCGCACGTAAAGTCACAGCTTTACCTTCCGTGCCTAGACCTAGGATGGACACACCAGCGTCTAGGTTCATTCCGCCCTTTCGTGGCAGAACCTCCAGCAGAGGAGGTACCCGTGCCGACAGTCAACGTGGCAAAAAGAAGAAGGGTTCCAAGTCCTCAAAAGGCAGAGTCTGACTGCCAACCTCTCCAGACAGCAGTGGGAGCCAGGCTCAAGAACTACTGGCAGGCCTGGGAGAACAGGGGTGCAGACGCAGAGTCTGTGAAGTTGCTAAGAGAGGGGTACAGGATTCCATTCTTGCGCAAGCCCCCTCTAGCAACTACTCCCATCGACCTCTCTCCCAGGTACAGAGAGGAGGACAAGAGGCTAGCTTTACAGCAAGAGGTGTCTCTTGCTACAAAAGGGAGCGGTAGTCATAGTCCGGGACCATCAATCCCCGGGCTTCTACAACCGTCTCTTCTTAGTAGCGAAGAAGACAGGAGGGTGGAGACCGGTGCTGGACGTCAGTGCTCTCAATGCTTTTGTCACCAAGCAGACATTCACCATGGAGACGACGAAGTTGGTGCTAGCATCGGTCAGGAAGGAAGACTGGATGGTCTCGTTGGACCTAAAGGACGCGTACTCTCACGTCCCCGTCCATCCAGACTCCCAACCTTTCCTAAGGTTCGTCTTTGGAAAGGTCGTTTACCAGTTCCAAGCCCTAAGCACGGCACCTCTAGTGTTTACCAAACTGATGAGGAATATTGCCAAATTCCTGCATTTGGCAGACATCAGAGCCTCCCTCTATTTGGACGACTGGCTTTTAAGAGCTCCGTCAAGTCGTCGCTGTCTGGAGAATCTCAAATGGACTATGGATCTGACCAAGGAATTGGGTCTCCTGGTCAATATAGAAAAGTCCCAACTCGTCCCATCCCAAACTATAGTCTATCTAGGTATGGAGATTCAGAGTCGAGCTTTTCGGGCTTTTCCGTCGGCCCCCAGAATCAGTCAAGCCCAAGAATGCATCCAGAGCATGCTGAAAAGGAACCGATGTTCAGTCAGACAGTGGATGAGTCTAACAGGGACGCTTTCATCGCTGGCCCAGTTCATCGCATTAGGGAGACTCCACCTCCGACCCCTTCAGTATCATCTAGCTGCTCACTGGAGAAAGGACATGACGCTAGAAGCGGTCTCAGTTCCTATATCCGAAGAGATGAAGTCTGCACTGACTTGGTGGAAGAACAGCATTCTTCTCAAGGAAGCTCTACCACTGGCTGTTCAGACCCCCGACCACCTTCTCTTCTCGGACGCATCGGACACGGGCTGGGGTGCGACACTGGACGGACGGGAATGCTCGGGCACGTGGAATCCGGATCAAAGAGCACTTCACATCAACTGCAAGGAGCTACTGGCAGTTCATCTGGCCTTGAGAAGCTTCAAGTCCCTCCTTCTAGGCAAGGTGGTGGAGGTGAACTCCGACAACACTACAGCCTTGGCGTACATCTCCAAGCATGGAGGGACTCATTCGAGGAAGTTGTTCGAGATCGCAAGGGACCTCCTCACCTGGTCAAGAGATCGAAAGATATCGCTTGTAACGAGGTTCATTCAAGGCGACATGAATGTCATGGCAGACCGCCTCAGCCGGAAGGGTCAGGTCATCCCCACAGAGTGGACCCTTCACAAGAATGTTTGCAGCAGACAATGGGCCCTGTGGGGTCAGCCCACCATAGATCTGTTCGCTACCTCGATGACCAAGAGGCTCCCAAATTATTGCTCACCGATTCCGGACCCAGCAGCAGTTCACGTAGATGCCTTTCTTCTGGATTGGTCCCATCTAGACCTGTATGCGTTCCCCCCGTTCAAGATTGTCAACAAGGTACTGCAGAAGTTCGCCTCTCACGAAGGGACACGGTTGACGTTGGTTGCTCCCCTCTGGCCCGCGAGAGAATGGTACACCGAGGTACTGCAATGGCTAGTAGACGTTCCCAGGACTCTTCCTCTAAGAGTGGACCTTCTGCGTCAGCCGCACGTAAAGAAGGTACACCCAAGCCTCCACGCTCTTCGTCTGACTGCCTTCAGACTATCGAAAGACTCTCAAGAGCTAGAGGCTTTTCGAAGGAGGCAGCCAGAGCGATTGCCAGAGCAAGGAGGACATCCACTCTCAAGGTCTACCAGTCAAAATGGGAAGTGTTCCGAAGCTGGTGCAAGGCGAATTCAGTTTCCTCAACCAGTACCTCTGTAACGCAGATAGCTGACTTCCTTTTACACCTAAGGAATGTAAGATCCCTATCAGCTCCTACGATCAAAGGTTACAGAAGCATGTTGGCAGCAGTCTTCCGCCACAGAGGCTTAGATCTTTCCACCAACAAAGATCTACAGGACCTCCTTAAGTCTTTTGAGACCTCAAAGGAGCGTCGGTTAGCCACACCAGGTTGGAACTTAGACGTGGTTTTAAGGTTCCTGATGTCAGCAAGGTTCGAACTGCTTCAATCAGCCTCTTTTAAAGATCTCACTTTGAAGACTCTTTTCCTCGTTTGCTTAGCAACAGCTAAAAGAGTCAGTGAGATACACGCCTTCAGCAGGAACATAGGTTTTACATCTGAAACGGCTACATGTTCCTTACAGCTTGGTTTTTTAGCTAAAAACGAGCTCCCTTCTCGTCCTTGGCCCAAATCGTTCAAGATTCCAAGCCTGTCCAATTTGGTTGGAAACGAACAAGAGAGAGTACTATGCCCAGTAAGAGCTCTTAAGTACTATTTAAGACGTACAAAGCCATTACGAGGACAATCAGAAGCTTTATGGTGTTCTATTAAGAAACCTTCTTTACCGATGTCGAAGAACGCAGTTTCTTATTACATCAGGCTTTTGATTAGAGAAGCCCATTCTCATCTGAATGAGGAAGACCATGCTTTGCTGAAGGTAAGGACACATGAAGTTAGAGCTGTCGCTACTTCAGTGGCCTTCAAACAGAACCGTTCTCTGCAGAGTGTAATGGATGCAACCTATTGGAGAAGCAAGTCAGTGTTCGCATCATTTTACCTTAAAGATGTCCAGTCTCTTTACGAGAACTGCTACACTCTGGGACCATTCGTAGCAGCGAGTGCAGTAGTAGGTGAGGGCTCAACCACTACATTCCCATAATCCCATAACCTTTTTTAATCTTTCTCTTGAAATGCTTTTTATTGTTGTTTTTGGGTTGTACGGAAGGCTAAGAAGCCTTTCGCATCCTGGTTGATTTGGCGGGTGGTCAAATTCTTTCTTGAGAAGCGCCTAGATTAGAGGTTGTGATGAGGTCCTTTAGTATGGGTTGCAGCCCTTCATACTTCAGCACCTAGGAGTCGCTCAGCATTCTAAGAGGATCGCGAGGCTCAGTAAGGAAGACGTACTTAAAAAGGCAGAGTAATGGTTCAAGTCGACTTCCTTACCAGGTACTTATTTATTTTATGTTTGTTATTTTGAATAACTGCTAAAATGAAATACGGGATACTTAGCTTCTAATGTTAACATGTATGCTGGTCTCCACCCACCCCCCTGGGTGTGAATCAGCTACATGATCATCGGGTAAGATTAATATTGAAAAATGTTATTTTCCTTAGTAAAATAAATTTTTGAATATACTTACCCGATGATCATGAATTTAAGGACCCTCCCTTCCTCCCCATAGAGACCCAGTGGACCGAGGAGAAAATTGGTTCTTTGTTGACAAGAAGTACCTGAGTACCTACTCGACAGATGGCGCTCTTGTTGTACACCCCCACCTGTATAGCGATCGCTGGCGTATCCCGACCGTAGGTTTTTTGTCGGGCAACAGAGTTGCAGCTACATGATCATCGGGTAAGTATATTCAAAAATTTATTTTACTAAGGAAAATAACATTTTTGAAAGAAATGGGAAAAAACGAAAAAATGGCAATCACAGGAAAATCGAACACATACTTATATATACGCCATATCTGGCTAAAAAAAAAATAGGCATGGGTAGCCAGATCATCTAGAAACACTTTCCAACACTATAAAAATATAAGTTTTGCGACACTACTTGCCAATTCCTTACGGTAACATGACTAAGCAAAAAAATGCAAAACAAATAAAAAGGGGCATTCGCGGAAAAATGCCCAACATTCTAATATACGGCATCTCAGATAAAAAAAAAGACATGCACGTGTTAGCCCAACCATCAAGGCACACTTTCTAACACATAAACATGAAAAAAAAATCAATAATATACGGCAATTCCTTACTACGTAGTAAATTTTTACAAATATTGAAAAAAAACAGAAATTGGCAACCGCAGTTAAATACCCAATATACCAATAACTACGTCATATCTGACAAAAACAAAGTCACGCATGGGTAGCCAGATCATCTAGACACACTTTCCAACACTAAAAAAGCAAAAGTTTTACGACACTATTTGGCAATATCTTACGGAAAAATGACTTGGCAAAAAAATGAAAAAAAATGAAAAAGGGGCACTCGCGGTAAAATGCCCAACATTCTAATATACGGCATCTCAGATAAAAAAAAAAAAGACATGCACGTGTTAGCCCAACCATCAAGGCACACTTTCTAATACATAAACATGAAAAAAAAATTAATAATATACGGCAATTCCTTACTACGTAAAATTTTTTACAAATATTGAAAAAAAAACAGAAATTGGCAACCGCAGTTAAATACCCAATATACCAATAACTACGTCGTATCTGACAAAAACAAAGTCACGCATGGGTAGCCAGATCATCTAGACACACTTTCCAACACTAAACAAGCAAAAGTTTTACGACACTATTTGGCAATATCTTACGGAAAAATGACTTGGCAAAAAAATGAAAAAAAATGAAAGAGGGGCACTCGCGGTAAAATGGTCCTCGTGGTGATGAACGACATTTTAACTAAAAAAAAAATCATGCACATGGTAGCCAAACAATCCACCAAGACTTTCCACAACTGATAACCTATACAAGTTGCACCATTCTACGACAATTTCATAATACGTAATAACTTTGATAATTATGCAAATTACCTTAGAAGGGTAAACTCGGTCGCGCTCGACCCCGACGCGTCTCAGAAATCGGGGAAGGAGTACAGCTACAGCAATGCACATCTGGACACTACTAGAGTGTGTAGGGGAGACACCTCCTGCAGGTCGATCACCCACAAATTCAGTCACGGGGGTGAGTCACGTGAGAAAAACCTCTTTTTTTTTGACGCTCGGGGTCGCGTACGACCCACCGTACCTATCCAGGGTTAAAACAATAGCTCTGAATGAAGGAAAAAAAAAAAAAAAAAAAAAAAAAAAAACCATTTAAGCCTCCAAAACCTACCATAAAAGTGTGCTTGTAGGTTGTTATTCGTTTAGCTGTTAAATTTATAAGTGAAATTTTCACAAAGGTTGAAAAATGAACCTATTATATATTAAGAAGCATATCCCTATTGTGACAAGTAGACCTGGTTGCTGACTGGCCTAAATCAATCCATTATGATACCTAGATGTCTAAGTCTAGATTCTTTGACTACCGAATGAAGTTGAGATTGGAAATTCTTTTCCTAAAAGGAAATCTTGCTAGTTATAGTTAATTTTACATTCTTAGAATGACTCATGAAAATAGACAAGCTATTATTTTTTTTTATACAAAATAATGGTAGACAGTTTTAAGACTTATAGAGAAAATCTAGATGTCCCCTTATTTACCACTTGATCAGTTAGTTCAGGCCTGAAATATTACACCGAATTCAAAACTAATATAATTTTTGATACCCAAAAAGAAGTTAATGGTGCTGAATTCCCATCATATATTCTTACCCACAAAGAGCTATGAGTAAATTATCTTTCAAAGCATGCATTATATATGTCATTTATTAGTGTAATGATGGACTACATGGCATTTTATTCTATAAAAAGGTCGGGTAACTTATTAATCTTATATCATAAGGCTTAGAAACTAAAGGAAACTAGGATTTACAATTGAAGAGTTTAATTAATCTTTAAACCAAGTAGCCATTCTTATTGAAAATAATAACCATTTAACGACTTATTCACACAAAATTAAAGAATTAAGAGTTATATACTGTATAGTTTAGATACAGCAATCTCTGACTGCTTTGCCAAAAAAAGCCACATTAAAACACCTTAAAAGTGTAATAAATTAGTTTAATCTTGTGATTTTCAGTATGCTAAGTCTTAACGCAGATCATTTTTACACCTGGCATGTTAGAATTACACATATTTTGAGTCTCTGGGCTGAAAGGCATGCTATATGTAATGGCACCTCCCAAGTGAAAGAGACGCCTATGTAGTAATACTTACCAAGATATATTGATATACATATACTTTTTGTTGTTAATTTACTATAGTTCTTAACTAAATACAAAGAATTCAATAAAATATTGAAGTGTTTTCACAGCCAGACTCTTAAAAAGGTAATAAAATCATGAATGTTAGAAATTACCACACTAAAGTAAGCCTGTGATGAACTAGTGACTGAGCTTGTAAACAAACAAAAGCTCTGTCATCCAGAATGATCATTTGGTGCCACCAACCAGCTGAGCTTATACATTACCAATAACACTGAAATTTAAGGGCATCTACCACTGTGTATGAAATGCCATATCAGAGATTAAAACTATATAGTAAGTGTTCTTTCTTTAGCAAGAGTAGAGATATAACGATCCAGCTACCAAAGTCAGTACTCTGCCTCGCAATCTAGATGTCATATAGAGTGACAAGGTATGTGAAAGTGTAAGGGCAAAGCTGCAGGACTAAAGTAATTTGAGACTCGTATGGAAGGAGCTCAACTCATTCAGAACCCTTACTGAAGGAACACTATGTACTGTAATATGACCACTAGACCTGACTATGGAAGTTACATTAGTGCAAGCAACAGGACAGGCAAGTCAGGCTTACCATCCTTAAGAGGAGGCTCGCTGGCCTATGAGATTAACAAAGGAAGTTGAATAAGTTAAACCCAAACTGGGTAATCACTAAGTTGGGAGGTAAGCAACTATTGACATGTCATATCGTTATTAACTCCACAAGAAATAACTCTTCTCAACTGCTGCTCAAAGTATACTCCCTCTTAACGAGAGAATGCCTTGATGAAGTCATTGGGCTTCAGCACGGCATATCATTCCCGTGCTGAAGGCTTGTGACGGGCAAGAGGGCTCTCGAACTGGGGAATTTCTTTTCCTCAGTTTGACTCTAAATTTCTCTCATTCTTTTTCTATTACCTCTTATTGCTTATTCCTCCTTCATAATTATCAGCTGTCTCCAACCTTGCTGTCAAAACTCTTTTACCCATTTCACTGTCCAGGTTTTTTAGAGGGGACATTGTATCCATGATCGGTTTTTATTTCAAAATCAATTGTGGGAGCTGTGGTGGTCTTGCCAACTGCCCGAAAATGTTTGGACACCTAGGAGTGTCAGTATTCCCATACTGGCACGCGGAACTATCTCTTAGGAAATTTTGCCTTCGGATTCCAGGGGTTGGCTATTTTATAGAGATAGGACTCTCGGCATTCTGTCCGGTTTGCCTGCCACTATGATTAGAGTGGGGATGATTGTATTCTTGAAATGCTCTCAGTCCCATCAAGCGGGTTTGGCATACACTTGAGCCACTCTAATCATAGTGGTACCATCCCTTTGTGGTAGGGTAGGGAGTGGACATTTGGTAAGCAGCTTTCACAGGTGTCATTGGTGGAGAAATTAATTCCAGGAAAGGCTAACGGTGTCTTCTTTGGAATTTCAGACAGTCTTAATCTTTTCTCTCCCTTAAACTATATTTTTTTCCATTGTTTTTTTTTTCCATTGTTATTATGACCCCTTCCCTCCCCCTGAAAAAATAATTAATGAGTAAACTTAATATTCCCCGTACCCCTGGATCAAATGGCGAACCCCAGACACCGTTGACGACTTCTGCTTGTTTAAATAGGGAAAGCTCTGTTGACAACCTCGGCAATAAAAAGGATTCCTCCAACAATACTTCTTTGACCAGTGTTGTTAAAGACAATTTATCGGCACTGGTGGAAAATGATGCTTGTAATAACCGTAATACTTTACCCTCTGGTTCTGGCTCATTACCAGATCCAACAAAAAATCTGAAAATTCTCCACTTAAAAAACATACCAATTGGTTGTAGCTATGACATAATTCATGAAGCCTTCTGTAGATTTGGAGCAATCAAAGAAATTTTAATGGAGCTTAATGGTAGTAAAGGCTTTTGGGAAGCTTGGGTATCATTTTCAAGTTTTGAGATTGCTTTAGAAGCAAATAAAAATTTAGAGAGCATAAAAATTGACAATTGTTTGATTTCTGGGGCTTTATGTGATAAAGCACCAAGACACCTAGAGATATATAAACCAGAAGAATGGATGGAAAAAGAAATAGAGCATAGACTTCCAGAAGTAAGAACCCCCAAGCCCCCAACATGGATAATTGCATCTGGAAAGATAGATAATTATAACTATTATAAGATTAGTAAATTTATACAAAAAAAAGTTGGTTTAATTAAAAGTAAGGATATTGGTAGATACGGTAAGCAATCTGTTTTGATTAATGCAAAATCAGATACTCAAGCTCACATGCTTTGTGGCATGAAGATTGCAGAAATTGATCCTATTAAGGATATTAAACCACATATGAGCTTCAGCTATGGTAAAGGAGTAGTTTTTGATAAAGATCTATATGAATTCTCAGAACCAGAAATTCTGGACATGTGCCCTGCTAATGTTTGGAAAGTAAGTAAGATCCCTCAAACAAGCATGGTAGTTTTAACATTTGAAACCCCTGTTATACCAGATCATATAATTATTGAGAATGAAAGAGTACGTGTTCGAGAATATAAACCTAGGCCTTTACAATGCTTTAATTGTTTCAAGTACGGTCACCCTTCCCGGTACTGCAATAATACGAAGATCTGTATTAACTGTTCTTTGTTAGAACATGGCCAATGCAACAGAGATACAACCTGTGCAAACTGTAAAGATAATCATAAACCAAATGATAAAAGATGTAGAGAATACAAGAATGAAGAAGCTGCAATCTTGAAAGCAAATGCTGAACATATAAGTGTAGGTTATGCAAAGCATTTACTCAATCGGCAACTTAATTTTGCTCGCGCGGTTAAGATGCCAACAAAAGATTATAATCCACTACCCCTTACTACCACAGGGGGACCAGTGGCAGCACCTGGCCCGTCAGGTGCATCTCCCTTAGTGGTAGTAGCCCAGCCATCTGGGTCAAGTGCTCAGGCTATAAAAGCCAGAGCACAAACCTCCAAAGAGGTCAATATGGTGTCCAACACACCAAAAGTATTGTCACCGATAGGAGCATCTCCCCTAGAGGTAGTAGCCCAGCCTTCTGGGTTAAGTGCTCGAACTGTTGAAGTTCTAGCACAATCCTCCAAGGAAGCCAATGTGGCTTCCACCACCTTAAATGTATTGTCTCAGGCAGAATCTCTGCCTGATTTGATGGAGATTGGAAAACAAGATCTTCCAAAGAGGAAAAGGTCCCCATCATCCTCACCTTCATCTAAGTCAGGTAAGTGCCCTACTGCTCATGATACTAAGGTTGACTCTTATAAAGATCCTAGAAAGAAAGAAAAAAAGAGTGGTGGCCTAGTAAAGCCTTCCATCTCCAGGCCTTACATGGCTTCATCTGAAAAGTCCCAAAAGACAAATGAGACAAAGAAAAATAATAACAAAAGATAATGTCTATCATCCAGTGGAATTGCAGAGGTCTAAGTACTAGCATTGAGCAAATAAAAACTTTAACCAGGGACTCAGACACGAAGGTAATTTGCCTACAGGAAACCAAGATCAGTGACAAACCATTTAATCCCGGACTCAATTATCATTTTTGTAGATCCCCTCCTTTGCAAGCTGCAAGAGCTCAAGGTGGTACAGGTTTTATTATTCACAAATCTGTAAAATTTGAAACAATCCCACTCAATACACCACTACAGGCATGTGCAGTTAGAACTCATATCGGGAAAAAAATTACTTTATGCTCGCTATATATTGAACCATCCTTAGAACTTTTCCTCTTAGATCATGCTGGTAATCCAAGAAGGCT
The DNA here is from genome assembly GCF_036898095.1 of Palaemon carinicauda. Taxonomy (NCBI): domain Eukaryota; kingdom Metazoa; phylum Arthropoda; class Malacostraca; order Decapoda; family Palaemonidae; genus Palaemon; species Palaemon carinicauda. The sequence continues at coordinate 30,331,832 of NC_090728.1, forward strand.
TAGACTTTCTGACCTCCAAGACTTGATCAATCAGCTTCCTGCCCCTTTTATTTTAATGGGTGATTTTAATGCAAAGCATACTTTATGGGGTGGAAATGTGTGCGATAGATGGGGTAATCTTGTTGAAGAATTAATCGACAACAATGATGTAATACTAATGAATGATGGTTCTCCAACTAGGTATGATGTAGTCCACAATTCTATATCAGCCATTGATTTGTCAATCTGTTCCTCATCCATTCGATTGGACTACCTTTGGTCAGTAAATGAACACCTACATGGCAGTGACCATTGGCCAATAATGTTAAATTATGTCCATAATCTTCCTTCTCAGTGTCCACCAAAATGGAAGATAGATGAGGCAGACTGGGCAGCTTATGAAAACTGTTCACACACTGATAAAGAATATGATGAATTTACATCTCCAGTGCATGCCTATCAACATCTTGAAAATATTATTGATGATAATGCTAGCAAGTTTATACCTAAAACATGCGGTTTACCTCATCGCTCTGTAGTTCCTTGGTGGAGTAAAGAATGTGCCAACGCAAGAAAAGTGACCCGAACTTGCTTCAGAAGATACTTGAGGACAAACTATTTAGCAGATAGAATAGCATATCTCAGAGCCTGTGCCAAACAAAAAAGAATTTTTAAAAAAGCAAAGAGAGCATCTTGGAAGAAATATATATCTAATATTAATACCAAAACTCCTTCAAAGGAAATATGGGACAAGATTAGAAAACTTCAAGGTAAATTCGTCCCTAAGCCTCTACCAATATTAAGGGAAAATAATAGATATATATCTGACCCCAAAGATGTAGCAGAGGTTCTTGCTAAGCACTTTGCTTATGTATCAAGTGCTGACAACTATTCCCCAGCATTTCAACAAATTAGAGCATCAACATCTGTTGTTCCTCCTGCTTCTTCAAATACTGAAGCTTTTAACCTGCCTTTTAGTATGGAGGAGATGCAAAATGCTATCTCCAGCTCTTCTTTAACTGCCCCAGGTGAGGATGGCATCCGGTATGAAATGATATCACATCTTCCAGTGGATACCAAGGAATTTTTATTAGAAACCTTTAATGGTCTATGGGCTTCCCATACATCTCCTGATTCCTGGCATACTTCAATTGTAATTCCAGGCCACAAGTCTGGTAAAGACCCAGAACTGCCATCTAGTTATAGGCCCATATCCTTGACCAGTTGCATATGCAAACTATTTGAGAGAATGATCAACAACAGACTTGTGTGGTATCTAGAATCAAAAAATCTTTTATCTAACAGACAGTTTGGTTTTAGGAAGAACCGAAGTACTCTAGACCCTTTGCTGATGTTATCAAGGGAAATTTCAAATGCTTTTTCTAACCAAAACCAGGTGGTGGGTGTCTTTTTTGACCTCGAAAAGGCATATGACACCACATGGAGGGGTGGTATTTTAAAGCAATTGGCCTCGTGGGGTATAGGAGGACATATGTTCTCTTTTATTGAAGAATTTTTATCAAACCGCTCCATTAAAGTGAGAGTAGGGTCAGAACTATCTTCATCCTACATGCAAGAAGAAGGTGTCCCCCAAGGCAGCGTATTGAGTGTGACCTTGTTTGCTGTTGCAATTAATAGTCTCATTAGTCACATACCTCCTGGCATACAAGGATCACTATTTGTCGATGACTTTGCAATTTATTGTAGTGGATCATCTGCACTACAAGCATGCCAAAATCTTCAAATTGCAATAAATGCTGCTTCCGCATGGGCAAATTCTCGCGGATTCATGTTTTCTCCTCAGAAGACCAAAGCCATTCGCTTTACTCGTACTCGTAAAAGGGAAGAGATCCCCACCCTTTTCTTAAATGATTGTATTTTGCCATATGAGGATAGTGTCAAGTTTCTTGGAGTCATTTTCGACAAGAAAATGACATTTGGTCCCCATATAAATGACCTATCTATCAGGGTTAAGAAGTCACTGAACATTCTGAAAGTGATATCGCATTTTGATTGGGGTGCTGATAGAACAACTTTGCTTAGAATTTATACATCTTTGTGTCTGAGCAAGTTAGACTATGCATGCCAAATATATGGGTCAGCTACAAAGACTTTACTTGGAAAACTTGATATTGTTCACAATGCTGGGCTTCGCATCTGCACAGGTGCTTACAGAACATCTCCCATTGACAGTCTCTATGTTGATTCTGGCATACCTCCCCTTTCCATTCGCAGAGAGGAGTTGAGTTTGAGGTTTTTAGCTAGGTCCCTTGCTGTGAGAAACAATCCTAACTGTAAATATGTTAGGGCGCCTTTAGATCGGGCTCCTAACAGATCTAGAGTGCCTAAGCCTTTGGAAGTACAGCTGAAAAATGATGCTAGAGAAGTAGGCTTGTTAACAGCACAGATAGCAGAGGTAGGATATCCCAAGTCTCCTCCTTGGTGTAATCCACCTGTTAAAGTATGTTTTACGGCAGGAGGGAAAAATACCTTACCTAGTAGGGTTATGAAAAGTGAGTTTTTAAATCATGCTGCTCAACATCATGGGAAACATGTTTTTACAGATGGCTCCAAATCGGCTGCAGGAGTTGGAAGTGCAGCTGTGGTGGGGGATATTGTTATTAGAAGGAAACTCCCATACTCTTGTTCAATTTTTACTGCTGAGCTGTACGCAATAATTCTCGCAGTCCAACATATTTTTAAAAATGGCAACCAAAATAGTTTTTATACAATTTTTACGGATTCCAATAGTGTTTTACTCTCATTAAAACAAATTATGCCAGGCCATCATCTAGTACAAGAGGTGCAGGACTGGTTAGTACTTCTGCAATCTAGGAAGAGTATCAGTGTTCACTTCTGTTGGGTCCCTGCCCATGTTGGGGTGGATGGGAATGAACAAGTAGATAAGGCAGCAAAGGAAGCTTCAGGGCTAAGTAATCCATCCCCCTTGAGTATTCCTTACAAAGATCTTAAAAGTGAGATTCATCTTTACTGTAAAAATAAGTGGCAAGCTCGATGGTCTGAACTGACCACCAATACAAAATTGAAACAAATCCACCCATTGGTGGATAAATGGTCATCTTGTAATTCTACAAGTAGAAGGGATACCATTATTTTAACTAGGCTGCGTATTGGCCATACACATGCAACGCACAATTATTTAATGAAGAGTGGGGAAGGGAGACAGGCCCCTCTTTGTAATACCTGTCAAGTGACAATAGATGTTAAACATATTTTAGTCGATTGTCCTGTTTTTAATCTCCAGAGGAGGACACATTTACTCCAGGACAAACCGTTAAGAGATATACTGGGGGAAAACTGTAATACCCTGAACTTGAGAAAATTTATACAAAGTATTGGGTTATATTACGAGCTATAATTGATTTTATTAATTTATTTATTTATTTTACCCTTTTAATCCCTATTTATTTCACATCTAGATTTTATTGTATGAAAGTGTTACGTTTTGTATTAAAGGTTAAAATGATACTAAATGGTGTGAGTGTACAGATATGATTGAATGATTTTCGTTGTATAGCGCTGAATGGCCTTTGATGCCCCAGTGCTTGGCTTAATGCCTAAATCCCATATTCAATTCAATTCAATTCAAAGTATACTCTCTGGTTCCTCAAACTCCAACTAAAACACATTTCCTGAGAGGAACCGTAAGATATCTTAATTCTTAACGGAACCGTAAGATATCTTAATTCTTAACGGTCATTGAAAACTCTGTTTTCCCTCAGCAGAAATGTTAACCAGTTGAGCAGGTAAGGTAACTTGAAATGCAATAAACACTTTCACAATTTTGAAGAAGGATGGTTTGACACAGCAGCTGTGACGGAGAAGCTGAAAAATGGGGAACTCCTACAATGCGACTTACCATTGACCTCTAGACTGTCATCTCTCTTTACTAGGATGATGTATCTTTTGAAAGGAAAGAAAATAGGACCTTTTTTTTTTATATATAAATTAGGGGTAAACATCAATAAAATGATTGTGAGTAGAAGCAATATGAACATTAGGGAAGGTTGATAAAAATTATTTAAAAAAAATTTTAACTTATTTTTACTACCTTCTGGTGTCCTGATTTTTCTGCTTTATATTTCATAAAGTTGTAAAGTGAATATAAGGCTCATTTTATCAACGTAGACCAGTTTAGTATATTTATTTTTTGCTATCAGTATGATAAACTGTTATTAAAGCAAAGTTTGTTGTTGAAGGATTTTAGCTAATCCATATTTAGATTTTGTATTCAAATTTGACTATATATAAGTGCATTACCATTTGGATTTCTGACATGATGAGACTTATAATTTTGGTAGAATCTCAAAGAATTTATGATTGGGAAAGGAAAATATTATTAAAAGTTTTTGTGTCAAAGTTTAATCTACTTTGAAAAGTTATTCCAACCGTCAATTGATAATGAAATATGAAAATAATTTGGATGGGTAGTCAATGAAAAAGATCTTTTAAGTAAAAATATCCAGGGATCTGTATATTTCATGTTAGCATATATTTTGGGTATAGGGGCTCCAAAAACTGTGATAAAAGTTTTGTCTAAAATTTTATAATTTATTTTGAAGAAATTTGTAATGTATTGTGTTGGTCTTATGTTTTTGCAGTTCATTTATATTTCCTTTAATTGTGGATACTTATTTCTTCCATTTACGGTTTTGTACATGTTAATCTTAAAAGTGTGCTGTTAATTTAATGACTGATGAGGATAATGTATTGCCATAATTGTTTCTGTATGGTGATTATTTTTATGAGGCCATTATAGATTGTTTTATAGAAGTGGTGTGAAGTACTTAGCTTTTATTGATACAAATAAAAGTTTTTGCCTTCGCTTTGATCGTTGGGAAATCTTCAAGGATTTTACTAGGAAGGACTAAATAGTGATAAATATTTCAGGGTCTTAAGGAGCTAGGAGAGAGTGTGGCATCTAATCTCATGGGTCAGCGACAAGGATCTCCAGCACAGCAGCCGCCACCCACAAACCTTCCAACTCCAGGGGTAGTCACCATTCTTGACACCCAGGTTAGATATCAATTTAATTCTCAATGTAATATGTTTGCTCACTTTGTTGGCAATAAGTGCTAATTTTTCATCTCTTATTGTTGGTAAAGAATGAACCAGCATTGATTAGATTATCATGTATTTTGAACCTGATATTTTTCAATCAGTTTTTAGTGAATAGCCATAAGAAGAAGAAAATTGCCCTCATAGTTAATGTAAATTGCATACGTACTGTACAGTTGTGCCTTGGCATGCGCAGTCTTTAGGTAACAGAGACTCGAGCAAAAATTGACAAAATTTTAACCAGTAAATTAAGGCAACTCATCACCACACATGCCATCTGACTGGTGCTTTCGTGCATTGTTTTTACTTGGTTCACTCAATGTCCAAAGTGTATACTATATAATAGTAACCGCATAGTACTATCATTACTGTACAGTTGTACAGTACCGAAGGTAAGATGACTTCATCACTCGTAGATGGTTGCTGCGATCACTCCGTAAACTTGCCACCCCAAATATGTACAACAAATATCACCTGTTGTTCCTTATACAGTACACACTTGTTTTCATTTGGTTAACTCACTGTGCTGTAATGTTTGTTACTGTAATGTGTACAGAACTATTACTTTAATAGTACTGTACTTAATGAAATAAACAAAGCAATGTATGTACGACAGCACATACTGTTTAATTTGCTAAGGAATCATAAGTTTTGTTTTTGTCATCTTCCTGTGATGTTCACAGGTACAAAGACATTGAGATACTACTGTACATACACAGTTCACATACAGCTGTTCGTAGACTCTCTCTCTCTCTCTCTCTCTCTCTCTCTCTCTCTCTCTCTCTCTCTCTCTCTCTCTCTCTCTCTCATTGCTGGGAGAGGCTCGATTAGTAAGGTGAGTAAAGGTGATAAGCAGTGCAGTTCTAACTGGATAAGATTTAAAGAAAAAAAATGAATATTAAAATAGTACAGTATCACAGGTGTTTACTGGAGAAGAATCAGTATGAACTGAATGTTAGGCGAGATTCGTAGAAATAATTAAATTTTCTAACTTTATCATATCCTGTTGTTATACTTCAAGAGAAAACATTTTCGGTTGAAAAAGTAAGTTCAGGATAAATAAAAAAATGGTACCTTGGTTTTTGTTATTTTAAATTGTAAAATACTCAGAAACCGTTAAAATAATTAATAAAATTTGTAATGAAAGTGATGATATTGATCATTTTATAGGAGTGGTGTTTACTTCGTGAAGTGAAGTATTTTGTGTTGAAGGATATTTAATTTCCAATGTATTCTATTTCGTGTTTTAGGAAGGAAATGTTTTTATTAATTGTCGCATATCATGTAATAAGTTAAATCAAGCAAGTAGATCTTATTTAACATGAAAATGATTAAAAATTATACCTAACATTTCCCTTCATTGTGTATTCTACAGACTATTGGTACTGGAGAAGTAAATCTGCAAAGCAGTGGGACATCCTGTGGCATTGTTGCTCACTTTACTGCACATCTTGCAGCTCCTATTGTTGCACTGGAGTTTGACCCAACAGGGATGTTACTTTTAACTGCTGATAAACAGGGACATAATTTTCATCTGTTTCGTCTCCAACCTCACCCACTAACTTCTGCACAATCTGCTATCCATCATTTGTATACTCTTCACAGAGGGGATACTACTGCTAAGGTAAAGTTTTTGAGGTGGCTGTAATAATTTCCTAATTCTATTATAGTTTTAGTCAATATCTTTTTAACTCGACCCCACTACTTTACATAATCTTGTTTGAGTGAGAACATTCTCTAAACAATTACCAGGAGGAGAATCCATCCAGTATCCACCTAGCTGAGCTGTAAACGGAATGTGCTCAACTGCAATGCCCCAAATTCTTTTTTCAAATGTCTGGTGTTCCTCAGCGTAGTGTTCATTGACTTTTATTTATTATATTACATATACATAATGTGTGATTTGGCCTTGAAAACAACCTTGTTGTATATGTTGCTTAAGGGATAATGGTATTCTGTTTGTATTGATCCTGTCTGGAATATAGACCTGTCGTTACTGAATCCGTTCGCAGAGATCTAACCAAACTTATTTCATGATTTAATTAAGGAGGTAAAACTTGTATATGATTTAAATATAAATAGGTTAAGGACATCAGATCCTCTCTACCTAATGTATTTTTAACTACATTCAATTCATTTAAAACTCTACTGTAGGTGTGATTCCTTATTGCAGATTTACTTTTGAGGAATATATCCAGTATGTTTCCTTCTCAGTTGCAAAAAAAGATTTGTTCCTATGCAAAATACAAAACCTTGTCATTTAAATGGATGCATTCCGTTGCTGTTTGGCTATGATCAGAATTAAGGATGTCGTGGGATTCTGGTAACATTGTATGGTTGTTGGCAACCCACTCACGCTGGGTATTGAGCAGTTGAGTCAATGGGGCTCGCATCATTTTACTTCTGGTCGTCGTTCCAGTTGGACGTCTGTCTTGGACTGCTTCCTCACTACACTTCGCTTTGTGCTTTTTTTTTCTTTTTTACTGTGAATTTGTGATTATGAGTATATCTCAAGTTAATATGAGAACCTGAACTGGCCTTGAAGGTCGTCAATGTGGCACCTTCATGAGCCAAATGGAGGTAGACCTCCATCCTTTGTGAACTGTGTTTCATAGTAAACAATGCTCCTTTTCTTCTATTTGTGATTTTTGCAGGGATTGACTGTCCTCTCATTATAGGAAATACAAGTCATTAGAAGAAGAAGAAGAAGGCTATGAGGGATCTTCCCCTCTTTGTTTCATCCTTAGCTGAGAGCAAGAAGTACAAATAAAACACTATATAAAGATGAAAGTCATTTTGTTCAAGAGGATGATTTTTTAGATATGTAATCACCCATCGTGATTAATGAACTCCAAAATCTAACAAAGTGATACAGATCCTTAGACATCAGTTCTTATCCAGCTAGAGCAAGAGACATTACAAGATACAATAGTCTCACCAGATTATATATACCTAAACCGGTCTCACTCCCCACACGAGTGTGGTTAACTTGGGAGATCACCTTTTTGTTTCATATATTGCAGATCAGGAAGTTTTCTCCTCCAATGTAGGAGCCCTCCCCCTCTGAGAATTTTAAAAGTATTACCTAAAAGTACGCCACCTCAAATTTCGTGCCGAGAGGTGATAGATCAACCTATTTCCTCAGGTACAGAAGCAACTTTGTTAGGAGGAGCATACTATTCACCTATCTGTACTCATGATGATTTTGACCTTCTTCTAACACCTAGGGGGTCCTAAAATTAGTCGCACCTTAAAAAGAAGCAACTAGTTTCTCCCCAAGAAAAACCACTTCTTTTTTAGTTATTTCAGGTAGCCCTCATTAGGAAAGGAATTACAGGTTTGGTCTTATTGTCCAAGTGCGAAATTAGACATGCACCCGCAGTCCCACAAACAAGTTCTTTTATGGCATCTCAATGAAGGAGTGTGCCCCACTTTTGTCACGCGTCCCCAAATAGACACACCAGCTGAACACTCCTCTGTACCATCTCGTTCGCAAGCTGGATTTGAGGCCGCCATTTTACAAGCAACTACTACTTGTATTGACGTGTTAGGAATTAGTTTTTTCTCCTCTAGATTGACTTATATCTTATCTTTTCAGATCCCCCGAGAAATGGTAATACTGAATGATCCACAACTATGCTTGTGATTAATTTTTAGAGGAAAAGAGCGGCTGAATCGAACCCGCTATTTCCTGATATCGCACCAACTATGGACCTTCATGACCAATCTCTTGTAAGAGATTGAGGTCGGACTCTCCACCATATTATTCTGCCCTAAGATATAGATGCTGTTGGTGGGATATGCCAAATATTTCTTATTCTTCTTTACAGGTTTCAAATTCAGAGATGAAGCCCTCTCTCTTGTATTATGATCATGAGTCTTGAACTAAATTTAACCAAAACCCTTTCTGTTTAGGTTCTATTGCCTCATCTCATGCTGCAGGACCCTGACGAGAGACGAAAGACATTTCAGAAATAGTGAAAAACCTTTTCTAAAACAGGAACCGAGTACTTCTATGATGGTACAGAGCACTAGAGCTCCCTATTCGACAATCATCACGATTGACAGCACTCCTGAACAAGTAACAGAGATGATGGTAGATGTCTCCAGAGTTTCCCCCTTAGAGGTAAAACAAATCCCTGGGAAGGCCTCCAACTATTTAGAAGTAATGAGCCTTATTAGGCATATAGACAGGCTTGGTGAACCGCCAAACTCCTAACTTTCAGGTAGGCACTGTGCGATTGACAGATTCCACCCAGAGCGTCAGAATATGTGTCATAAATTTGATACGCCTTTTTCAAATAAATCAATCAAGAGATATGCTAGTTTTATTGAATAAGCAAGTTTCCTATTCGGAGAAATCTCTATGATTGAGTCAGTCTTTGAAATTATCTCCACCCGCCTTATTAGAGCAAAAGAATTTTATGTTAACACTTGGGCATACCACAACCCCTCTTCAGATTGACCCGGATGTTGCAAAGTTAACCCGGGGAACAACCAATGAGAAACTTTCTCGCCTTCCATTACTGTTCTCAGCTCCTGAACAACAGAATATGGAGATTGCAGCCATATTGGCCTTCCAAGCATGTTCCTGACTTGACCATTGGTCAGGGGCTGTGACATATTTTGCTATTTCAAAGAATCCTAATGATATGGAGATCAAAAAGCAGCATGAAGACTTGGTAAGTTCGGCATCTAAAACTCTAGAATTGGTTCTCCATCAGACATCTTCATTTTGGGGTATCTGCAGCCTCAAGAGGAAGGATGCAGTACTCACTAAGTGCACTAAACAAATGACTCAGAGATGCTCTCTATTTGAAAAATTCCAGTATTATTGACCACGCTACACTTTTTCCCCCTGCAGAAGTAACAGCATCGGTAGAAAAGGGTGAGAGAACTATACAGGCATTCATTTTAAGCAGGCTCCATAAAAAGGCATTTTTTTTTATCTGGTAGAAAAGATTGGTGATGAACATCATGTGGATATAAGTTTTAGGAGCAGGAATTACTCACAAATTATATTCAACTGTCATGCAGTCTGGCGCACACGTTTTTGCTTTAACTTACGTATCTGAACCTAGCACTAGGAATTAACCTTTTTGTGGCTTGATTGATAATGTTTTAAACTTTATTTCCCCTCTCTTATTCTGATGGACTCACAGTTTCATTACCAATTACTTATTCTGCTTGGGGAAGTGTTCCTTTGGTACATAAACAATTTTGTTCCTCACATGCCATTTCATATTTGCATCTTCATGAAGATTCTTTGAATGTTCCTGTGATACAGAAACAATCTAGCGCCATTTGTCATACAACTTATTTGGAATGATTTTATATGAAATGCCATTGTAGATGTGGGGACCAGTACCTTTTAAGTGGATTTCCAATGATGTGAGCTCAGGCCTGGATTGTTCCGACATACTAAATACATTCAGAAATTTATTGGATAGCATAGTTTTGTCTTTATACCATAAAGAGATGGATGATGTGGATGGCTGTAGTGCTTCACAAACCTGTACTTCAGCTGTAGTTCAAGCTAAATTTTCTTTTGATATACCTCAGAGAGAGACTGGTCCTGAAGGGATGACATGATTCAGAGAATGAATATATTTTCATTATTGTATTGAAAACCATTGCCAATCACTTCCAAAGAAGGTAACTAAAGTTTAAACTGTTTCAGCCTACTTGTTTATTCCTGCTCAGTGAGTTTAATTTCCTCAAAAAGAAAAAAAAAAAGATTTAATGATATTTTTGGAAATTTTGGATACTGTTTAAGAAATTACTTGAGGTTGAAGAGAAGCCTTTATGGCTCAATCTCATACAGTTTATTGTTGGAGTCTTAAATGGATCCTTGTACTGTAGGTTATCAGTTTATTGCTCGGGTCAATTTCCAAACTGGCAAGTTATGCAAGAACACGGTTATTTCCAGGTACTGGTGGTGGAAACAGCTAACAGACATTCCTTGTATTCAGGCTATACAGATAGGTAGACTTGAAAAGTTTTAGCCATAGGAAAGAATTTAAAATATGTGATAGAAATCCTGTCTTGTCTTTTCTACTGTAGGAGTTCTATCTTGGGAGAACAGGTTGAGCTTAATCCAATTATCTATAGTGTAACTTGTTTGAATAGTACTGTCATCAGTTTTGTGGTATCTAAGAAGTGACTAGTGATTTTACTAATTTTGTCCTCAAACTAAAGACACCAATTGGGTTTATTGTTAATTTAGCATCTGATTCACACAAACATTCTCTGATATGTTTACTAGTCTTACAGGCTGCACATTTCAGAGAATATTTCTAGAATTAGTAAGAAAGTCAATAGCAGAACTCATTTTGATGCCTAGAGACCAGTTTTACATATGCTGCTTAGCTGGTGGAGATTGGGTGTATTTTTCTTTATCAATGGACTGACTGGAGAATGTGTTGATGCAAAATAATGCTATAAGAGTATTGGGTATGTATTAAGATAATTTATTTCATAGATATAGTTAGTATTTCAGTGATTGTAAAGGTATTATATCCTTTTACAGGTGATTGATATATCATTTTCCCTTGATTCCCGTTGGGTTGCAGTATCAACACACCGAGGTACAACCCATGTATTTCCCATAACACCCTACGGTGGGAATATTGGAGTGCGCACACATACTTCTAGCTGTGTTGTCAATAGGTATAGTAAACTTACTTTTTATACCCTTAAACTTTTATATTAATGTTATGGGATTTTCATTTGTATGGTATGAAAAAATTAAGTATATGATCTTAGATGCATACCAGTACCTAATTTATTTGAAACTTGAATAGGTTTTGTTTGAAATCTTTGAAGAAATCAAAAGGTAAAGTTTTCTATTAAAGAAATACGAAAGACACTTTTGTGCCGCTACAAGCAGATTATGTGTAAGTTATACAGTTGGTTTCTGTCAAATGATTTAGTGACTTCATTTTGTAGTAGAAATTTAAGGTTAAAGTTTAGGCTACTGAGTGGTTAAACCGAGTGACTGTGCAGCGATTATACAGAGCTCTTAGCACTTTCCTCAGCAATTGAAACACAAAATTGCTCTAGGCTTAAATAGTTATTAACACTTCTATTTCTTAAGAACAGTTCAATCACAAATCAAAGACTTTTATGTCTTCAGTTCTTTAATCACAGTTTAACAGAAATCAAAGTTATATTAGCAGATATCAAAGATATTAGAGCCTAAGGGAAGCAAAACCTTTACCTGCCTTCCGAAGGACTGTCATATATGAACTTTTAGAGATGTTCCCCCTTCTATCCAAACCTAACATTTATATACACAACATGTGTACTCATTAACTGCTAAGTTTCTTGGGGGTACATCACCAAACTTTCTTTGTAATAAAAGCACTTTGTTTGCTTAATTTTTTAGGGTGTTATTGAAATTATTGTTATTCCTTTAATAGAAAACTTTTTCATTAACAAGCCATTAATATGAAGATATAACTTGATTTCTGAATTATCTATCTTTTTAGAAGAGGTCACTTCCGTTTTAACTTCCATGTACTGTATTAGCATACATGCTCAATTCTATGCCATCTGGATTCTTCGAGATTTCTTACATCCCAATTGATTTCCCCCTCATTGTAATAAAACTGTCGCTTTAGATTTTTATGTGTCGTCGTAGATTCATTGAAAAGCTCTTTGTTCCAACACGAATACTTACCTCGAACTACTTTCTTAGGAGTTACCTGTAATCTCCTCTCTACCGACCAGAGTTTTGTGTAGTATACCCTAAAACCCGTTTTCTATGGAGGGCTACCTCGGGCGTAAGAGAACGTGCCCCGAGGGTAGCTTTTGCGCTAGGTCGAGGTCTGCCTGGGTCGTGAGCGTCAGTAAGTTCTCTGGTCGCAACGTGTCACCACATCGCTCTCGTCTCTCTCGACCCTTTGTGTGCGCCGCGTGTGTCCCACATGTTTACCGCGTGGTAACTTGTGCTTATCCCTTCTGTTCCTGTGTGTTCACTACCCTTCCTTGTGCTTCCCAAGTGTATTCCTTTGATTCCCTGCGTTCCTGTGTCTTGTGTTTGTGCGTTATGGAGCAGATCCGCCGTTGTCCTAGGCCTAGAGCCGGTAAATCGTGTGGAGCGTTCCTCTCCAAACCTGAAGTGGATCCTCACTCCCTTTGCTCTTCCTGTAGGGGCAAAGTTTGTTCGTCTTCGGATACATGCCTCGAGTGTGTTGGTTGGAGGGATATTCAGTGGGTGCGTTACGGCAAGAAGAAAAAGAAATCGTCGAAACGTTCACCCAGGAAAGCTAGTGTTTCTTCGCCGCTACCGTCGCCCAGTGAACGGTCCGACGGGGCTTCTGTCTCTCCTTCCCCTACCCAGAGTAGGGGACGAGGTAAGTCCATCGTGGGGAAAGAGCCGAGCGTTCTTCCCCAGGAGTCTGGTGAATGTGAAGTGGGGGTTGCGGGACCTTCTCGGGCTAGTGAGGAGCCTGGTAGTGCTGTGTCAGGGAGTTCTGGAGACTCGGCCCTTGTGCTTGGGGGGCACGTTTCCTCCGATGATCCCTTGTGGTGTAGCAATATTGTTTCTGTGTCTTCGTCCCCTTCGTGGGCCTGTGTTTCAGGTTCTTCGGCAGGAGGCGACAAGCAGGGTAAGTTAGGTTCCGCAGGGAGTGATGCCTTCGGATGGAAGCTTCCTAAGACACCAGGTAGGTCCCCTATGCGGATGGAAGAGGGCCTGGATTCCTGGTTCCCTAGTGTTAGGTGCCAACCCTCGTTTCCAACCCCTCTCACGGAAGTTCCTGAAGCCTTCCTGCAACCCTCTACCTCGGGTACACAACGAGTCGCGAAGTCCCCCGCGGCGGCCCCCGCTCCCACCTGCCATACGGTAGGTACAGTGACGTCGGGCTCTTCGGAGGAGTCATTCTCGTCGGGAGAAGAAGCCAGGAGGAAACATCGGCGTCGGAGGGAGCGGTCCAGGAGCAGGCGTTCCTGCTCAAGATCACGTTCCAGGTACAGCAGGAGGCGCTCCCGTTCTCCATGGAGGAGTAGGTCACCCGATGGTGATTGGGTTTTCGTACCCCGTAAGTCGGAGATACAGTATTCCCCGGACCGGCGGTCCAGGGATTTCTCGCCAAGGAGACCATCCTCCAGGCATGGTTATGACCCTCGCAGGGAGAAACGCGAGAAGGCCTCTGCAGGCAGGCGTAAGACCGCGAAGCCTCCGGTTCACCCCGCCCAGCGGGGGGAACCGCGCTTCCTTACGGGCAGCATGGCCGAACCAGCCCAGCTGGTGCGGCCCTCGGACCTTAAGGAACGGTTCCCGCTGTCGGGTCAGCCCACGGGATCCGCGTCCTCGTCCCTCAGAGAGCATGATCGGACACTAGTCCTCGCCGGTTCGGCGATGCCTGTCCTAACCCCCGCCCCTGGTGCGGAGATCTCCGCCGGGGAGGACCAGTACCTCCGCAGGGGAGTGCCTGTTGTGGCAGGACCAAGGCACCCGGTGGGACTGCCCGGTGACCCGGCTCCCCGGGCTCAAGCCGAGGCTTCGGCCGACGGTAGAGAGGGTTCCCCGACGGAGGACTCGGCCTATAGAGGAGTAATTAGCCTGATCAGGAGACATCACAAGATAGAAGAACCGGCTGCTACCGACGAGGACTATTGGAGGTCCAGCCTTATCCGGTTGATGCAGGCTCCTGTCCAACCAAAAGCTTCCCTGGCTCTTCCTGTAGCCCGGGATCTCGTCCTGGGACAGGAGCACGTGGATAGAGTGGTGGCAGGGAATGCCGAAGCTCCCAAGACTCAGAGCTCTTCTAAGTTGCTCCAGGGGCTCAAAACGCAGAGCAAGGTCTATGTGCCAGAAGGACGACGGCCGGGAGCCTGCAAAGTGGAACCTTCTCTCGACATTCTGGGACAGGGCGTCTCGGAGGACAGAGCCTCTTCAGCCCCGGTCTGTTTTTCTCCATCGGAGGCTGCGATGATGGAGGAAATGTCTAGGGACCTAGTACACGTCTCCTCTTGGCTAGACTGGTGGGCTTCCACATTAGTAGGGGTGCAAGCTACTTTTGACCCGACAGACCCGGAACAGCAAAGCCTCCTGAGGGAGCTTATCACCTCCGGGGGCAAGACTCTTAAGTTCCTTACTTACCAGTCTCTCGCCCTGACAGCGAATTGGGTGCTTCGCAAGAGAGACACCATCCTGGCGAAGGTGTCCCGGAAGGTCCCAGACAGAGAGGCGAGGGCCATGAGGAGCCTTCCTTTGTGGGGTGACTCCTTGTTCCCCTTAAAGGACTTGGAGGCAATCATGGAGAAGGTGTCTAAAAGGAAAGAACTAAACGCCCACAGGCCTACGCCGGTAAGGAGACCTCCCTACAAGAGGTCAGTCTCAGACAGTGCCGCGACGTCTCAGTCCTCTCCTAGCCTGACGAAGAGAGAAGCTCCTTCTTCCTCCTGGGCCTCAGCGCCTCAGCCCCCCCGTAGAGGAGCCCCAGCAGCTTCAGCCTCCTTTAGGACAGGTTATTCTGCCTCCAGGAGAGGCCGTTCAGGCCGCTCCTCCAGGAGGAGATAGTGGGAGGCCCCCTATTCCTGCCCAAAGCCTCAGGTTGGGGGATGCCTCAGACTATATTGGCAAGCATGGAAAGCTCACGGAGCAGAGCCCTGGACAGTGTCCGTACTGAAGGAGGGCTACAGATTACCGTTCTTAGCAGAACCCCCCCCCTAATTCCGGCCATCCGGTCGGAGTGGCTGGTTCCCAAGGATCCGTTGAAGAGGGCCGCCCTTCAAGAGGAGGTGTCCTCCATGTTGGAGAAGGGTGCCATGGAGGAGATCCTACACCCAGGTCCAGGTTTCTACAGTCGACTGTTCCTGGTGGAAAAAGCGACAGGGGGGTGGAGGCCGGTTATAGATCTGTCGGCTCTCAACAAATTCATAAGGAAGACAGACTTCAAAATGGACACTCCGAAGTCAGTCCTGCTGTCCTTGAGGGAGAAAGATTACATGATGACCATAGACCTCAAGGACGCTTACTTCCAAATTCCGGTCCACCCCTCGAGTCGAAAGTTTCTCCGGGTGAAATGGGGTACCCAGATCCTGCAATTCAAGACCCTTTGCTTCGGATTGTCAACAGCTCCCCAGGTATTCACGAGAGTCTTCACGAACGAGGTATTCGCCTCATCCGGTACCTGGACGACTGGTTGCTTCTTTCCTCCTCGAAGAACGTCTTGAAGGAGCAAGGGATGAAACTTCTCCAGTTTTGCAGGATCTGGGTATCATGATCAACCCGGAAAAATCGAATCTATCCCCCTCCACCAGAATGACCTATTTGGGGATGACACTAGATACCCCTCTGGGAAAAGCATTTCCTTCGGAAGACAGAATAAGCAATCTGATGGAGATCCTTCGTCCGTTCCTGTCGGGACAACCCAGGAGAGCGAAGGACTGGCAAAGACTAATAGGGCATCTGGTGTCGTTGGAAAAACTGGTTCCCCAGGGGAGACTCAGGCTCAGAGCCGTCCAATGGAACCTGAAGAACCTCTGGTGCCAACTGGACTCGCAACAAGAACTAATCCCAGCCCTACCAAACACAATGCCCTCCCTGGAATGGTGGCATTGCCGATCAAACTCGCTCAAGGGGATGCCCTTCGCGAACGACCCTCCCGAGTTACTTCTGTTCACAGACGCCTCCAACCAGGGATGGGGAGCCCATCTCCTCGACGAGACAGCGAGAGGAACCTGGAGGGACAGGGAGAAGAACCTACACATCAATGTCCTAGAGTTGAAGGCAGTCCAGAAAGCTTGCCTACACTTCGTCGATCTACTAAGGGGAAACACTGTGGCGTTGATGTGCGACAACGCCACAGTGGTAGCGTACATAAAGAAACAAGGAGGTTTGAAATCAAGGGAATTGTGCGATCTCGCCCTAGAGATCCTAGATTAGGCAGAAACGAACCAGGTTGTGTTATTAGCAAGGTTCATCCCCGGGAAAAAGAACGTGCTGGCCGACGGTCTCAGCAGGATGGGTCAAATAGTAGGGACAGAATGGTCCCTCCTTCCAGAAGTAGCCAAGCTCATCCTCCAACGTTGGGGCTCCCCGGTGATGGACCTCTTTGCAACCAAACTGAACACGCAACTTCCCGTGTATTGTTCTCCTGTCCCAGACCCGAAGGCAGCCTTGGAGGATGCCTTTCAGCACAGGTGGGACAACCTAGACGTGTACGCTTTTCCCCTCTTCACGTTGATAAGGCAAGTACTCAACAGAGTAAGGACTGCCCGGAACTTAAGGATGACTTTGGTAGCGCCCTGGTGGCCGGAGAGAGAGTGGTTCGCAGACCTAAAAGACCTGGTGAGTCAACCTCCTTGGCCACTCCCCGACAGGTCAAATCTTCTACAACAACCGCATTTTCTCAGGTTTCACGACAACCCACAGTCTCTACGTCTTCACGCCTGGAGACTATCGAGCGACTCCTAAAGAAGGAGGGGTATTCATCAGCTACTGCCAAGAGGATGTCGCTATACAGTACCTGAGAAGGTCGTCAGCAGCAGTCTACCAAGCTAAGTGGGCCTCCTTCACGAAGTGGTGCGCTTCGAGTCGCATTAAACCCCTCAAAGCCTCGGTCCCAGACATAGCAGACTTTCTGGTATATCTCAGGGACAAAATAGGAATGTCAATCCCAGCTATAAAAGGAGTGCGGGCCGCCTTGGGTCAAGTCTTTCTCCTGAAGGGCATCGACCTGGGTTCCTCTAGGCACATCTCGATGCTTGTCAGGAGCTTTGAGCAGTCCTGCCCCCCACAAGCAGTTAGGGTGCCTCAGTGGGACTTAGCTAGGGTCCTGAAGATGTTAAGTGGCCCCCCTTCGAACCAATGAAAGATATCGTAGACAGGGATCTCACACTCAAGACAGTCTTTTTGCTAGCCTTGGCTTCCGCTAAAAGAGTAGGGGAGATCCATGGGCTGTCTTATGACGTCTCTCATTCGAGGGGGTGGAAGGAAATATCTTTCAAGTTCGTTCCTTCTTTTGTGGCGAAGACCCAGAACCCAGCTGTCTGGGATCCAAAATTCGAAGGTTTCTCTCTGCCAGCTATCCCTAGGACGGGGAATGCTGAGGATTTGAAATTATGCCCGGTCCGTGCCATTAGAAAATACCTTGAAAGGACGGCTCATCTCCGGCCAGGCATCAAGAGCCTTTTCGTCTCCACAGGTGTTACTAAGAAACAGGTATCCAAGAATACCATTTCCTTCTGGTTGAGACAAGTTATTGCCAGGGCCTACAGGGAAGAAGCTCTGGCCTTACCAGGCATCCCCAAACCCCATGACATCAGGGGTCTGAGTACGTCCTTAGCCTTTGAGAAAAACATGGCAGTGAGTCAGATCCTTCGGGCAGGTACCTGGTCTAACCAGTCAACCTTTACTGCCCATTACCTCAAGGGCTACTCGAGGAAGTCCTTAGACGGGTTCTCCATTGGAACAGTCATCTCCACGCTCCAAGTGATTTAAAGGTAAAAGCCCCAGGCTCAATCGTGGATAGCAAACCGGGAGACACAGGTTCGTTCCCTTTCACCCTATTCCCCGTTTTTCCATATCCTTATCGGAGATAACCCTCTTGTAACCATTGGATAACACGTTCTCTGCAACTACGTTACTGGATTCAACATCAGAAGAAGTTTTTCAAAGGGTGAGTACTTAGACACTAACGTGAGCTCTTTGTGTAGTTACCCTATCGTCCGTTTTCCTAGTATGTTTTGTTTATACCTAGGCCTCTTGGCTTCCGCTTGCTGGGTCTGAAAGTCAGAAAGGCACTCCCACCTCCTAAAGTGTAAGTCTCCTAAGAAAGTAGT
The DNA here is from genome assembly GCF_036898095.1 of Palaemon carinicauda. Classification (NCBI taxonomy): domain Eukaryota; kingdom Metazoa; phylum Arthropoda; class Malacostraca; order Decapoda; family Palaemonidae; genus Palaemon; species Palaemon carinicauda. Next base: position 30,350,684 of record NC_090728.1, read on the forward strand.
TCGAGGTAAGTATTCGTGTTGGAACAAATCAAAAATTTCAAGTAATTTTTATTTTTCCTAACATACTTACCGAGAACTACTTTCGGGTAATGGGCCTCCCTACCTTCCCCGAGTGCCTCTCTGCCCTTGCGAGAATTGTGCAACATCCGAAGAACTTACTGACGCTCACGACCCAGGCGGACCTCGACCTAGCGCAAAAGCTACCCTCGGGGCACGTTCTCTTACGCCCGAGGTAGCCCTCCATAGAAAACGGGTTTTAGGGTATACTACACAAAACTCTGGTTGGTAGAGAGGAGATTACAGGTAACTCCTAAGAAAGTAGTTCTCGGTAAGTATGTTAGGAAAAATAAAAATTACTTAAAATTTTTTATTTTTTATTTATATACTTGATAAATATGTATACTGTATATAACTCTGGGCAATTATGAAAAGAAAACTTATGATGATAATGCTATTACTGTATTGTTAATCATAATATCACCATAATTATTTTCAGCTCTGAAGACATGCTTCATAATCTTCATCTTGAGAGATTAATTCTAACATGTAATAACATCATCCTTACATAACCAAAACCTACCCTATATACAGATGGTTTTGTAATTTAGCACTCATATTACAGATATGAAATAATTGAATTAATTTCTCCTTACTTTCTTAACTTATCTTAATCTAAAGGTAATCTTATACATGGAAATATTTGTTAATTAGGTTTATTCACACATTTGTTTGTAAATATAGTAGTCTTGTATACAATTTTTATGATTTAGTTTGATTTTAATGGATGTGGAAGAAGTGTTACTTGATATTGACCGGTAGTGTTTTCGAGTGCTGCACTATTCAGTTTGTTTTGATTTGGTCCATGCGTGATCTTTGTTTTTTACGAGTTTCATTTGATTTACATGCCTTTATTTTGTCATCAAAACGTGTAAATCTCAGCTGCTCAATTTGACGTTACCCCGGGTTTTGGGCATATATAGTTATCCTGTGTACAATTTGGTATGATTTTGTGGGATTTTATGCTTTAGGAAACATATTTTCAATATAGCAGACAGCCCTTCCCTCCATTAGTTCATTATTCCAAAGTTCAACTGTAGTAGGAAATACAATTAAGATCTTGTGTTTAATTTTGTTTTCATTGATTATGGCTATGAATGAAAGGATTTTCAATAGTAATTTTATTTTTTTTGTTTCATTATTTGTTTTCTGTGTTGCTAGGTTGAGTCGCTTTCATCGAAGTGCTGGCTTAGACGATACCCCATCTTCTGGACGCAATTCACCTGTGTTGTCCGCATCACCAAATACATCCAAGTCTATGTTTGATTTAAGTCCAAATTTAGCTTATCCAAACCCTCGTTATCCACCTTACCCAACACCAACAACTGTGAAACCTCTGGTTCAGCTACGACAGCCATTACTTCAGAATTTGATCGGTATGTCTCATGATCTGTTAAATGGAATTTTTCTGAGTTGAGCCATTCGTTAGACATCAGGAATTCTGAAAATGCATGGTACAGTCAAGTACTGCCCACTGCTTGAGCCTTGTCCACCAATGTGTGTTAGTAGTAGCCATACAGGTTTGCTCTCAATAATCCGGCAATGTCTGATATTGTTCTATCACTGGTCTTATCCAAGAATGCCCCACCATTCTACTGCTAGTTTGTTGATATTACAGTAAACATCCTTATATCCTTAATTATTCCTTATATCCTTAATTATTCCTTATATCCTTAATTATTCAACATTTCTGATAAAAGAATATATATATGTATGTGAATTTGTTCCTACTCAAATACAAAACTTTGATCTTTATATAGGAAAATGTTAACAGTGAAACTGGGAATATGGCAATTAAAATTTTATGACAAGGTGTAGATTACCTGTCTGAAACATTTTCAGCAAATGTTCAGTGCAGAGGCTTCGACCGCAACCAAGGGCTTCTTGTGAAACATGTGTTTGCTTGTAGCCTTTTGGTTTCGTCCCTGCTTGGTGATTGGGGTGAATGAACTTTGAGACCCTTCTCAAGTTGGTTGGTCATCTTTGGGGAAGCAGTATTCAGGGACAGGCTAATTAACTTTGCTCTTAAGGTTATCCTTGAGGTTGCTTATCTGTGACCTCTCACTTAACACTGAGACTTCCCTTCTCCCTCTCCTACCTTAGATGTCATGATGCCAGAGAGCTTTAAATCAATCAATCAATCTCCTTTTCCTGGTGGAGGCCGTTTGCTCAAGAGGTGTACCTTTCCTTTGACAATCCTCAATGTAGGGAGGACTTACCATTTCCCAAGCGGGGAGAGTCTCCCTCCCGAGGGGTCTTTCTTTCAGAATGAGTGTGGAGCACTTAGGACTTTGAGGCAGACACACACGGGGTACCCCCCTGCAGGAGCAGGAGCAACCCTTTCCAGAGAAGCACTGCTCTTCGGATTTTTCCTCTTCTTGTCCAGGTACAAGTCTCCCCTGCTGACAAGCTTCCCCTTGCAATGCACTGCTGGCAACTGTGTGTACCTTCTTCAGCTTTGAGCCCAGGACCTTGCCTTTCTGAAGGTCTCCTCCTCCAAATGGTCCTCTGCCATGCCTCATTGAGGGATTTCGCCAGCAGAGGGTTCGTCTCTTCAAGACTTTTCTATTGGAAACTCTTTCTTCTACAAACCTCACTAGACGTACGTCTTCACATGCAGCTCCTAGGCAGCCGCTTGCCAGATGCTCTGCTTTAGGCGCGCCTACCTTTTTGTGTGCGTTGCTAGCATTTGCATCTCCAGACATGCCCCTTCCAGGCTTGCTGGCCCAGATTGACCTTGTTTTCTGGCATGTCAACCAAGCACATATTCGTTAGACGTGCCTCCCACTTGGATGCATCTCTCAGATGCCTGCTTCCCAGATGTACTTCTTGATTTTTCTTTACAAGCTGCTCCACCAGACACACCTGGGTCAAAGTGTATAGACTCATTTCTCCCAGGTGAACTACCACAGGATCATCTTCACGGCAAGCATGTCTGCCAGACGCACTTCCTCCAGGACTTTGCTCCCAATACAGAAAAACCATAACGGATTAGTGTCCCCCAGAGGCATCCTTCCTTTGCACGTCTTTCGAACGAGCATTGCTGGGCTCACATCCACTAAGAAGGCATCACTCTACATTCTTTCGCTCTTTTTGGAATAGTAGAAAGCATGCAATATACATGGGGTTAGGGAAGTTTTTTCCTCTGGGACTATACAGCCCTAGATCACAGATAGAGATCTGCTTGATATGTCAGTTAGTTGTCGCGACCGGATTTTAGTAAGAGTCTAGCCCCCTTCTCCTCCTTGGGGTAGAAGAAAAGGTAAAGACCCCTGTAGCCTGTGCCTGATCAGAGGAAATGTTTCCTAGATCTTAAACTTGGGGCCTCTAGAACAAGAAGGATGGCTACAAACCTAGTAATTTTCAAGAGGCTTTGTCGTCAAAATTTGTGGTGGCACTTCAGAAGTATTCAACACAGTTTTCACCTAAATCATGCTACCCCTTTTGGGGAATAGTCTGGAAACCTTTTGACTTTCTTTCTCCCTTGGCACAAACAAAGAATTATGCTGGCTACATTAACAATGAATCTGGTCCCGCTGAGGTTTTGCCTCCCCTCAGTCATCCTGCCTGAGGGCCCAGAAGGACTGTCCCTCTGGAGGAAAGTGACCATAGACAATATTGTTCATACATTATTCTATGGTCAGCCAATCAGAGTAGGCTTTAGGCACATTATATACAGTAGGCCCTTGATATTTTCTGGTTCTATCTTTGCTATTGTTATTGCAATGAAGAAAAATAAGGGAATTATAATTTATGAAGAATTTATGTAACTTCCTTATTTGTTTACAAAAAAATTGCACTTAAAAAATAAACAAGTTTACAGTTGGCCCTAGATATATGCTGGTTCTATCTTTGCTATTGTTATTGCAATGAAGAAAAATAAGGAAATCATAATTTATATAAAGTTTGTTACTTCCTTATTTGTTGATAAAAAAAAATTTCACTTAAAATTGATATGTGGAAAAGAACGCCGATGGCGATCAGGCATGCCAACCTCCAAAATACGCACATGAATATGAGATAACTGTTATCATAAAACAGGACAAAATAAAATGATACGGTGTGTGAACCGTGGCAATCCACAAAGTTCATAACGAGAAACAATCAGTATGGAGGACTTATTGAAAATCGTTAAGAACGAACGAGAGAGAGAGAGGAAGGAGCCGCCCGAGAAAAACCCAGCAAGGTCGTGAATAATAAGCTGAATAATATAAACAAAAAAGGGCAAGACCCCCTCCAAAATCTCAAAACTCATAGATCTGATACTTACTTAGATGTAGTGACAGTTGAGTCGGACATCTTGAGGTAAAACCAGAGAAAAACCAGCGAAATACACACACCAGACAAAAAACGGTTATTAAACTGCGTGCTATATAAGGAGTGACGTCACTGGCGTGGGTTGGCTAGTAGTAGTACGAGGTTGAACGGCGCCTCGCTGTTCGGGGATTTTGACAGGAGATATCTAAATGGTGCGAGGCCTCTGGTTGTGATTTATCGTGCCCCAGTATTATATCGACACATTATACTGGTGAGCGAGCTGGGTTCAACCTGGCATTCCCATGCAATTTTTTCTCTGGTAATATATAGCAGTTATATACCTTAGAAATGGTGCTTTAGGAGCATTTCACTGGGCGACACGGGTCGGAGCCCAGAAATGAATATATTTTAAGTAACCATTACGTGATGATATGAAATATGTTCAATTATAGTTATCTCAAGTTTTCAGAAGTTATTTTGATGCACCAGATTAAATAGGAAAATAATTTGTCCTTTACCTTTGCCTGAAGTCATAAATCATTCAATATGTTAACCTTTACTCGCAACTGTTAACCTTTATTTTTTTTTCTCATTCTGTCTATCGATAGATAATAAAAAAAAATTTTAGGGGAATGGAAATTATGGCAGGGCATATTTCATGTTCTTAACTTATGCTATGTTTAAGTAGGTTTCTTTAAAAAAATTCTCTTTAGAATGTTTTTTATTAAATAAAATAAATGATACCTATTGTATCTGCTTTAAGGCCAGGTGTCCATCAATATAATATACAGAGAATCTTATTTCCACATATAATTCAAACTGCTTTAATGTTCTTTTTTCATTCTATTTACTTATTTAAAAGAAAATGCTTGTATTGATTTATTATGCAGGGAGAAAAAAATAGTTAAAAATAATAAGTAGGGAAATTAATTAGAGATATTTAAAGAGAGGGTGTTCTGAGAAGTTTGCAAGTGCTAGTGGTTAAGTTATTGTTTGTATTTGTTTGATTTTCAAAGCTGTTTTACTACTACTTTTATTATTATTTTTCATTATTGTACTGTACATACATACATATACCAAGGCACTTCCCCCAATTTTGGGGGGTAGCCAACATCAACAAATGAAACAAAAACAAAAAGGGGACCTCTACTCTACGTTCCTCCAGCCTAACAAGGGACTCAACCGAGTTCAGATGGTACTGCTAGAGTGCCACAGCCCACCCTCCCACATTATCCACCACAGATGAAGCTTCATAATGCTGAATCCCCTACTGCTGCTACCTCCGCGGTCATCTAAGGCATCGGAGGCAGCAGCAGGGCCTACCGGAACTGCGTCACAATCGCTCGCCATTCATTCCTATTTCTAGCACGCTCTCTTGCCTCTCTCACATCTATCCTCCTATCACCCAGAGCTTTCTTCACTCCATCCATCCACCCAAACCTTGGCCTTCCTCTTGTACTTCTCCCATCAACTCTTGCATTCACCACCTTCTTTAGCAGACAGCCATTTTCCATTCTCTCAACATGGCCAAACCACCTCAACACATTCATATCCACTCTGGCTGCTAACTCATTTCTTACACCCGTTCTCACTCTCACCACTTCGTTCCTAACCCTATCTACTCGAGATACACCAGCCATACTCCTTAGACACTTCATCTCAAACACATTCAATTTCTGTCTCTCCGACTGTACTGGAGAATATCATATTACAACAGCAGTAGATGTTTATAGTAGAAGAGGTAAAAAGGAAAGAGAAGAGGTAGAGAAGCAAGAATGTTGCTGTGCGCACTGATCATTACAGAGCGATTGCCGAAAGTGTGCGAAAAAACTGAAGTAATTAATCAATATATTTTGTGGCTCTCATTATGTGAATAACTGAAACCACAAACTTGGAAGCTGCAAAAATGGAGAAATAGCTCTGTTATTTTCATGAATCTTACCTCTTAATAGAACAAGCTATGAAATGGAAAGCTAGCTTGATAACCTCTTAATCAAAACAATAAAGAAAATGCCACCCTCGCCAGCATACACTTTCCCTTTTATACAACTCGCTATTTTATTTCTAATGACGGTAATGTTTCTGTGCTTCTAGTAGTAGTGTTACTTTTGTTTCTGTCATTTTGTAATTTTGATCAAAGCAGTAAAGTACTGGATATTAATACTCTCTTGATACATACATACATATACCAAGGCACTTCCCCTAATTTTGGGGGGGTAGCCGACATCAACAAATGAAATAAATAAAACAAAAAAAAAATAATAAAAGGGGACCTCTCCTCTCTACGTTCCTCCCAGCCTGACAAGGGACTCAACCGAGTTCAGCTGGTACTGCTGGGGTGCCACAGCCCACCCTCCCCCGTTATCCACCACAGGTGAAGCTTCATAACACTGAATCCCCTACTGCTGCTACCTCCGCGGTCATCTAAGGCACCGGAGGAAGCAGCAGGGCTTACCGGAACTGCGTCACAATCGCTCGCCATTCATTCCTATTCCTAGCACGCTCTCTTGCCTCTCTCACATCTATCCTCCTATCACCCAGAGCTTTCTTCACTCCATCCATCCACCCAAACCTTGGCCTTCCTCTTGTACTTCTCCCATCAACTCTTGCATTTATCACCTTCTCATTTTCCATTCTCTCAACATGGCCAAACCACCTCAACACATTCATATCCATTCTAGCTGCTAACTCATTTCTTACACCCGTTCTCACCCTCACCACTTCGTTCCTAACCCTATCTACTCGAGATACACCAGCCATACTCCTTAGACACTTCATCTCAAACTCATTCAATTTCTGTCTCTCCGTCACTTTCATTCCCCACAACTCCGATCCATACATCACAGTTGGTACAATCACTTTCTCATATAGAACTCTCTTTACATTCATGCCCAACCCTCTATTTTGTACTACTCCCTTAACAGCCCCTAACACTTTGCAACCTTCATTCACTCTCTGACGTACATCTGCTTCCACTACACAATTTGCTGCAACAACAGACCCCAAGTACTTAAACTGATCCACCTCCTCAAGTAACTCTCCATTCAACTAGACATTCAATCTTGCACCACCTTCCCTTCTTGTACATCTTATAACCTTACTCTTACCCACATTAACTCTCAACTTCCTTCTCTCACACACCGTTCCAAATTCTGTCACTAATCGGCCAAGCTTCTCTTCCACGTCTGCAACCAGTACAGTATATTTTTTGATACAGGTATATTTCTTATCTTTAATTTCTACTGTATGTTATCAATAAAAGAAAATAAAGTATTAACTTACCAAGGTAAATTAGTTCATTTTTATACAAGAATATAAATTATTTCTAGGTAAATAGTGTCCTATAAGTGTACTATTTCCAACAGACTTGATGTCATCAAAGTGGAAAATCGGGTGAAAGTGGAACAGTCGTAAGTCGCATAGGTCATAAATTGATAACTAATTGTAACGAAGTAAAAATGGAATGCTGTATGAAGCTTTAAAAAAGAACTACCCATACACACATATACAAAGAAAGATAAAAAAATAATGGCTATAAACAAACTGGTGTGAAACCTATGATATCTTATTACATATTGGTGCTGATGTAATATTCATCACGAAGATATTTCGAATAAGTTAAGAAATTATGCAAACGACACACCTTGTTATTTATATGTGCGCATTCTCTCGATATGGTAGCGGGAACTTGAGATCAGCTTATCAAATTGAACCAAAGGTAAAAAAATGAAAGTCGGTAATTGTTATTTGTTAAAATGCTTCCGAAATTGATAATTAGAATACAAAAATGCTTTAATAAAGCATATGTTATCATATGAACCAAGAAAATGAAATAATGATATACAGTAAGAAAATATTGATAAAATAGGACTTAGATGATTACAGTATCATTACATAGCTTCGTATATCTTTGGAAACTGCACTTTTTAAGTTTGACAATTATTCAGATCATGTTACGACGTGTCTCTCAGTTCCTATGTCTGTCGTAAGTCGACAACTACCTGTACTAAATTATATTCAACCAATCCCTAAAAGATAATTTGAAGCCTGTGTTTCTTTGTGGGCTATTTTATATGTTTATAATTTTCATATTATGGTTATGCTGAAAGTTGCATAAAGTGTCAGAGAAGATAATTATATATGCCTGAACTGTAAAATTTGCCTAGAAAGTACTGTATGCAGACGAGAATGTATTATGCTAGCAACGTCTTACTCATGTGGGCATTTGGTACATGTAGCGTATATATTTTTGAGGGAAGGGGCTCTTCACTGCTAAGTAAATAGCCCTGAAATATGATGGTTATGTCCTCATGATTCCCAATGGTGAGAAAAATTAAATTATCTTTTTTTATTAAATCCATTTTAGATTTAATCTACATAAACAAGTACATGTAGATATACAGTATGATTATATTAAAAGCTTAAGTCAAACATTTCAGTGCTGGAATGTCTTTTGATGAGTATTGTAACCTAGCCTTTTGAATTAGACTTTGTATATGCTATATGCACATTATTCAATTTTGTAATTTAGTGTGTGATAGGGCTTAGTATTAGGTTTCACTAAAAGCATGGTACCTGAATATTTATCGTACAGTACAGTAAATTTTATAGCAGGATTTGGAGAAGTACCTTAAAATGCTAGGATGTGAATTGAAGACTTCACCTCTAAGTCTGCAGCTCTGATTTGTCCCTAGTGCTGGTTAATAGTATCTACATGTAAAATGGTCTGCTGAATATGAAGCTTGGTGTTTTCTATATTTTAGTGGAGTTTTCAAATGATTTTACCTGATCTTGTAAAATGTGTATTGTCTTTGCTTCATGGCTAGTTTCAACAATGTTTTTATCATTAATTTTATATAAGTGCAGTTTATTACTAAACCATACTCAAGGATATTGAAGATTCCTTTTCTCATCAAATTAATATTCTTTTGATTGTAATAGGTACAATATCTTCGGGACCATCACCAAGCCGCAGTCCTCCAATGAGTAAAACCCCAAGATCGCCAAGTGGTGATGATATTATTAAGGTGAGCATATTAGGCCAGTATTAATTAAGCTCAGTTAATAGATTAAATAAGGAATTTCAGAAACAGGTTTAAGTGGTTATAGGTCTCGGTAAAAACAGTACATTGTAACCACCAAATATAATTGCAAGGAATGTCCTAAGGCAAAAATTCAAAAGTAATACTTTAGAATTTTTTTTTTTTTTTTTTCAGAACAAATTATTGTTTTAGTGGACTAGTTTTTGTTTCTTGTCTTTGGGGAATATCGGTGATAGTGAAATTTATAATATTCAGTTTTACCTCCTTGTCTAAAGTAAGTTGGTTATTATACTTGGCTAAAGACTTCTGTCAACTTTAGAATGTTTCTCAGGTGGCTTCAGTATTTGGTAGTCCACGTGGCTGGCTCGCTGGCTCTCCCACTGTCCCTAGAGACAAGCAAAGAAGAATAATGGACTCTCTCTTCATCATGGCATATCATGGAAATCTCCTAGAATATCATCTTCAACCACATGCAGCTGCTGGTATACCACAGGATAAAATCACTGAGGACTCACCAATTGAATTGGAAGTAAGGCTTGTTTTTTCTTATTTTTTTTTATATAAGATGATGTACTTCTATTTATTTTGAATTTAGTTAAAATCAGTAAGATCAGGGTCAATCTCTCTTTTAATTAAAAAATCCAAAAGGTTAAAGTAATTGGTATTTTTCAAGCAGGCTTTTTAAGGTAATCATCTTTATTAAAAGTGTTTGTTAAAAAAAGTGGCCCACTGCCATGCCTTTAGATGTTGATATTCACATGAGGCCTTTTTTTAAATGACATTGGAAAGTATTTTTTTGACATTTTTTCCCATAATTTCTAGGTTCATGCAAGTGCACAGTGGGCCCTTATCAGGGAATCTACCAGTGGAGAAATTCGTCCACCCTTGGATCTCTCTTCACCTTTGTTAGCACCCTTATCACCTACGCGGCCACGTTCTTTGTCTCCAGCTCACTCATTTGATCATGATGATCCAGAAGAGCGATGGATGGCACAGGTAAAAATAGTTAATTTGTAATTTGATGTAAATATGGCATTTTATTAGTTAACAAGCTTCAAAGATAATATGAATTTTGTGATAGATTTTGATTAATCGTGGTGGGATTCAAATACTATACACATCTTTTTTTAATGTATTATTTATTTAATGTATTATTTAGACTTTGCCGCTGAGATTTTAGGGAGCACCATTTATAAACTTACCCATTCTAAGATGCATATATATTGCTTTATGTAAAGTAGCTGCATGGTTGTTGGTGTCAAAAGTATTATTATTATTATTACTAGCTAAGCCACAACCCTAGTTGGAAAAGAAAGATGCCATAAGCCCAAGGGCTCCAACAGGGAAAAATAGTCTAGTGAGGAAAGGAAATAAATAGATAAATGAAATAGGAAGTAAAGAACAATTAGATTAAAATATTTTAAAAACATCAATAACATTAAAACATATTTGTTCCGACACAAATACTCACCGAGAACTACTTTTCTTGGAGTCACTTGTGATCCCTCAATCTCGACCAAGGTTTTTCCCGCCGTTACCCCCCCCTACTCCACTCTATATAGGCTTACCCCCGCCGCCAGAGAATGCGCCCTGAGGGCAGGATTAGGGCAGGTCACTGCATCTCTGGGTCAGCGTCCCCATTAAGTTCCTTGGTCGTGAGCAGTACACAGCTCACTTTCGTCTCTCTCGATCCTTTGGCGCGTTTGTGTTCCACATGTTTCCAGCGTGGGGACTTGTGTTTTTTGGCGTAGTGCGTTATTCGCAAGTGTTACAGTGCGTTCTCCCTGTATATATCCCAGTGTACTTATAGCTCACTAGTGTTGTGCCATTCGTGTGCTAACGATGGAGCATGTGCGCCGTTGCCCTGGACCTAGAGCCGGAAAGTCGTGTGGGGCTTTCCTCTCTAAGCCAGAAGTAGACCCTCACTCCCTTTGTTCCACGTGTAGGGGGAAAGTTTGCTCCTCCGCGGACACGTGTCCGGAGTGCGTAAGTTGGGATGATATCCAGTGGGTACGCTATGGTACCAAAAAGAAGAAATCTTCTAAGCGTTCCCCCAGGAAGATTAGTGTCGTTTCTTCGTTACCGTCGGCCAGTGATCGGTCCGACGAAGCCTCGGCTTCTCCGTTTCCTTCGCAGAGGAGAGGGCAGGAAGCCCCCAGTGTTGTGGATAGTCAAGGCGTCCTTCCCAGTGCGAGGGAAGAACCAAGGGCAGGCCCCTCTAGGGCTAACAAAGGGTCCGGTAGTGCTTCAGGTGAATCAGGCCTTGTGGTGGGGGACCACGCGTCCTCTGAAGACCCCGTATGGGGCAGTGTTGTTGTTTCAGAGTCTCCTCCGCCCTCGTGGGCCGGTGCGTCGGGCTCTCCCCCGCCAGGGGACAGCCAAACTAGAGTTCTCCGCCCGAGTAGCGATGCCTTCGGGTGGAAGTTGCCGAAGACGCCAGGGAGGTCACCGCTAAGAATGGACGTGACCCTAGACCCCTGGCCCCCTGCCATGGATAGATTAGACTCTGTGCCGACAATCTCCACGGCGGTTCCCGAGGACTTCCTCCAGCATTCGATCTCGGACGTCCGGCGGCGAGGAACTTCCCCCGCGGATCACGCGGGCAGCCCTTACGCGAGGAACGTGGCGCCGTCGGACTCGTCAGAGGTAGCCTCATCCTCCGAGGAAGAAGTCAGGGGGAAACGACACAGGAAAAGGGAGCTGTCAAAGCGATCATTCCCGCTCTAGGTCAAGGTCGCGACCTAACAAGAAGCGCTCCCGCTCCCATTCCCGTAAGTATAGGAGAAATGTCTCTCCAGGCGGCGCCTGGGTCTACGTCCCTTCAGGAGAGTCCAAGAGGCTCCACTCTCCAGACCCTCGTTCCAGTGAACGTGCGTCTAGGCTGCCGCTCCCTACGCACAGCCTAGAACCGCATGACCTGCCACGCAGGAAAGACCTCTCACAGAAGCGTAAGTCCTCGAGGCCTCCGGTTCACCCCGCCCAGCGGGGGGAAACGCGCTTCTTTGAAGGCAGCCTGACCGAACCAGCCCAGCTGGTGCGGTCATCGAGTAAGAAGGAACGGTTCCCGTTGTCGGGTCAGCCCACCGGGGCCGTGACTTCCGCTTCCAGAGCCTTCGGGCAACCGAGGGCCCTCCCTGAGCCGGTGGTACCCGCCTTGCAGCGAGATCCACCCTCTTACGGAGCTCCCTATGGTTACAGGTCGGCCCCCCTGGACCCAAGGGTGGGACGACCGGTCTGTCGAACAAGCATCCCGGCGCCCCCACTCCAGGCCGAGGCCTCGGCTGACGGAGAAGCTCCCCCGTCGGAGGACTCCGCATACAGAAGAGTGGTGGGCCTCATCAGGAGGCACCATGGGATTTCAGAACCCTCGGCACCTAAGGGGAATTCCTGGAGATCAAGCCTCCTGAGAATCACACATCACGACGCCCTTCCGAAGTCCTCTCTGGCCCTTCCTCTTGCCCATGACCTAGTACTGGGGCAAGAGTACATAGACAACTTGGTAGCCAGCAATGCAGAAGCCCCCAAGTCCCAGAGTGCCTCGAAACTGCTCCAGGGCCTCATAGCACAAGGGAAGGTATACATCTCAGAAGGGCGGCGCCCAGGCCCCTGTAGGGTGGACCCAGCCTTGGACATCCTGGGACAAGGCGGCTCGGACGAAAGGGCCGCGCCAGCCCCGGTTTCCTTCTCTCCTACGGAAGCCGCCATGATGGAGGAGATGTCGAGGGACCTGGTTAACGTCTCCTCATGGCTAGACTGGTGGGCCTCCACTTTAGTAAACGTGCAAGCCTCCATAGACCCCGAAGATCCGGAGCAGCAGAGCCTCCTGACGGACCTTCTCACCTCCGGGGGGAAAACTCTGAAGTTTCTAGCGTACCAGGCGCTCGCCCTGACGGCCAACTGGGTACTAAGGAAACGAGACACGCTTCTAACTAAGGTGTCGAAGAGGATCCCAGACAGAGAGGCCCGAGCTGTTCGTAGCCTACCCTTGTGGGGTGAGTCTCTGTTCCCATTAAAAGAGCTGGAAAACCTAATGGAGAAAGTGTCCAAAAAGAAAGAGGCCAACGTCCCCAGACAGGCGTCATCTAGAAGGCCGCCATACAGGAGGGCTGCCTCGGATAGCGCCGTGACTCCTCAGGCCGCCCCCAACACTTCGAGGAGGGACGCCCCTTCCTCCTCCTGGACAACAACTCCTCAGCCCTCCCGCAGAGGAGCACCAGCTTCTTCCAGCTCCTTCAGGTCGGGTTACTCCGCCTCGAAGAGAGGCAGATCAGGCCGCCCCTCTAGGAGAAGGTAGAGGGAGAGGCCCCCTACTCCCGCCCAAGCCTCGGGTTGGGGGATGCCTCGGACCTCATTGGCAAGCATGGAAAGCACAAGGAGCGGATCCTTGGACGGTGTCCGTCCTGAAAGAAGGCTACAGGCTCCCCTTCATAGCGGACCCACCCCCTCTTATTCCAGCCAGCCAGACAGAATGGTTGGCCCCCAGGGACCCGATGAAAAGGGCCACCCTTCAAGAGGAGATTTCCTCCATGTTAGAGAAGGGGGCCATGGAAGAGGTCCTTCTCCCAGGCCCAGGCTTCTACAGCCGCCTGTTCCTGGTAGAGAAAGCAACGGGGGGGGGGGGGGGGGGTGGAGACCCGTGATAGACCTGTCGGCCCTCAACAAGTTCGTCAAGAAGACGGACTTCAAGGTGGACACCCCAAAATCCGTCCTGATGTCCTTGAGGGAGAAAGATTACATGATGACGGTCGACCTCAAGGACGCATACTTCCAGATCCCTGTCCACCCGTCGAGTCGGAAGTTCCTCCGGGTAAAATGGGGTTCCCAGATCCTGCAGTTCAAGACCCTTTGCTTCGGTCTGTCGACGGCCCCTCAAGTGTTCACGAGGGTCTTCGCGACATTCTCAGTGTGGGCTCACGAACGGGGTATCCGTCTCATCAGATACCTAGACGACTGGTTGCTCCTTTCCAACTCAAAGGCCCTCTTAGAGGAGCAAGGGAGAAACCTCCTCCAGTTCTGCAGGAATCTGGGAATCATAATCAATCTGGAAAAGTTGAACTTAACACCATCCAACAGAATGGGATACTTGGGGATGACGTTGGACACCGTGCAGGGGAAGGTTTTCCCCTCGGAAGACAGGATACGGAACCTCAAGCGCATCATTCAGCCATTCCTGTCAGAACATTCCAGGAGGGCGAAAGACTGGCAGAGACTGATAGGTCACCTGGTCTCATTGGAGAAGCTGGTTCCCCAAGGGAGGATGAGGCTCAGGCCCATTTAATGGAACTTCAAGAGCCTCTGGTCCCAGACAGGCTCTCAGAAGGCGTTAATTCCAATCCTTCCAGACACGAGAATCTCCCTAGAATGGTGGCACTGCCAGTCGAACTCCCTCAAGGGGATGCCCCTCGGGTCCTGTCCCCCCGAGTACCTCCTGTTCACAGACGCCTCCAACCAAGGGTGGGGGGCCCACCTTCTGGAAGAGACAGCAAGCGGTACCTGGTCGGAGAGCGAAAAGTGTCTCCACATCAATGTCCTAGAGCTAAGAGCTGTCCAGAAGGCATTTCTTCACTTTGCAAGTCGGCTAAAGGGAAACACCGTGGCGTTAATGTGCGACAACGCCACGGTAGTGGCCTACATAAAGAAGCAAGGGGGCATGAGATCGAAGGAACTGTGCGACCTCGCCATAAGCATCCTACATTGGGCGGACGAGCAGCAAGTGGTGCTACTAGCAAGGTTCATCCCCGGGAAGAAAAACGTGCTAGCCGACGGCCTCAGCAGAATGGGTCAAATAGTGGGGACAGAGTGGTCTCTACACCCAGAAGTAGCCAGACTCATCATTCAACGCTGGGGCTCCCCGATGATGGACCTCTTTGCAACAAAGCTCAACGCCCAACTACCGGTCTATTGCTGCCCGGTCCCAGACCAAAAGGCAGCCCTAGAAGACGCCTTCCAGCACAAGTGGGACAACTTGGACCTTAGACGTGTACGCTTTTCCCCCCTTCACGCTGATAAGGCAGGTACTCAACAGAGTAAGGGCCTCCCGAAACCTAAGGATGACTTTGGTAGCGCCCTGGTGGCCGGAGAGAGAGTGGTTCGCGGATCTAAAGGACCTAGCGAGCCAACCACCTTGGCCTCTGCCCGCCAGGTCAGACCTCCTACACCAACCGCACTTCCTCAGGCTCCACGACAACCCTCTCTCTCTTCGCCTTCACGCCTGGAGACTATCGAGCGGCTCTTGAAGAAGGAGGGGGTACTCCTCCTCCACAGCTAAGAGAATGTCCCTATACCTGAGAAAATCCTTTACCGTGGTATACCAGGCAAAGTGGGCCTCCTTCACGAAGTGGTGCTCGGAGAAACACATAAGACCTCTTAAAGCTTCGGTCCCGGACATAGCTGAGTTTCTAGTGTACCTTAGAGATGAAGTGGGAATGTCAATCCCAGCCATTAAAGGAGTTCGAGCCGCCTTAGGGCAAGTCTTCCTCCTGAAAGGCATCGACCTGGGGACCTCGAGACACATAGCGATGCTGATTAGGAGTTTCGAGCAGTCCTGCCCTCCTCAAGCTAGGAGAGTGCCCAGGTGGGACCTAGCCAAGGTCCTGAAGATACTAAGTCGTCCTCCCTTTGAACCCCTGAAAGATATCGGGGACAAAGACCTCACCCTCAAGACCGTCTTCTTGCTAGCCTTAGCTTCGGCTAAGAGCGTGGGCGAGATCCATGGTCTGTCGTACGACGTTGCGCACTCCAAAGGGTGGAAAGAAGTGTCCTTCAGGTTCGTACCCTCCTTTGTGGCGAAGACTCAGAACCCAGCAGTCTGGGACCCGAGGTTTGAAGGTTTCTCAATTCCGGCCATTCCCAAGACAGGCATTACGGAAGACTTGAAGTTATGCCCAGTACGGACGCTCAGAAAGTACCTGGAAAGGACAGCTCATCTCTGACCAGGTACCAAGAACCTCTTCGTTTCCACAGGTGTTAATAAGAAACAGGTCTCCAAGAACACCATTTCCTTCTGGCTGAGACAAGTCATCGCTAGAACATATGAAGAGGATAAAATGGCAGTGCCAGGCACTCCCCACCCCCATGACATCAGGGGTCTGAGCACCTCCTTGGCCTTTGAGAGAAACATGGCGGTGGGGCAGATCCGTCAAGCAGGCACTTGGTCGCACCAGTCGACCTTTACTGCCCACTACCTCAAGGATTATTCAAGAAAATCCTTGGACGGGTTCTCCATTGGGACAGTCATTGCCGCCCTCCAAGCTGTGTAGCGGTAGACCAGATGATGTCCCCAACGGTGAATAAATTCTTCGCGACTTCATCAGGAAAAAATCGCCAGAAGAAATTTTAAGAGGTGAGTCTTAGATTATAGCGTAAGGTTCCGCAGTTACCCTCACTCCGCACTCTGATAGGCCCCGCATTCCATAGCCCTCTAGGCACTATGTGCCGAGTCAAGTGACAGAATTGCACTCCCGCCTCCTAAAGTATAAGTCTCCAAGAAAAGTAGTTCTCGGTGAGTATTTGTGTCGGAACAAATCAAAAATTTTAAATAATTTTTATTTTTCCTAACATACTCACAGAGAACTACTTTTCGGGTAATGGCCCTCCCTTCCGTCCCCGAGTGCCATCCTTCCATTGCCAAGTTGGGCTAAGCGACGAACTTAATGGGGACGCTGACCCAGAGATGCAGTGACCTGCCCTAATCCTGCCCTCAGGGCGCATTCTCTGGCGGCGGGGGTAAGCCTATATAGAGCGGAGTAGGGGGGGTAACGGCGGGAAAAACCTTGGTCGAGATTGAGGGATCACAAGTGACTCCAAGAAAAGTAGTTCTCGGTGAGTATGTTAGGAAAAATAAAAATTACTTAAAATTTTTGATTTCATATATAAACTATCAAAAGACCTATGTCAGCCTGTTTAACATAAAAACCTTTGCTGCAACTTTGAACTTTTGAAATTCTACTGATTAGGAAGATCATTCCACAACTTGGTCACAGGTGGAATAAAACTTCTAGAATACTGTGTAGTATTGAGCCTTATGAAGGAGAAGGCCTGAATATTATAATTAATGCCTAGTATTACAAAAAGGGTGGAACTGTCAGGGAAGATCTGAATGTAAAGGATGGTCAGAATTATAGGAAATCTTACTCAACATGCATAATGAACTAATTGAACGACAGTGCCAGAGATTAATATCTAGATCAGGAATAAGAAATTTAATAAACTGTAAGTTCCTGTTCAACAAATTAAGATGAGAATCAGCAGCTGAAGTTCTGACAGAGAACCATACTCCAAACAAGGTAGAATGAAAGAATTAAAACACTTCCTCGGAAGACTTAAAAGACTTTCTCAATAAGCTAATTTTTTGTGCAATTGAGGAAGACACAGACCTAATGTGTTTCTCAAAAGTAAACTTGCTGTGGAGAATCACAGCTAAAATTTAAAAAGTTATACAGTACTAAGTTAAAGAAACATAATTAATGCTGAGATCCGTATGTTGAGAAACCACTGTCCCGGACTTACTTACAATCATACTTTGAGTTTTGTTAGGATTCAACTTACCCTATAATTTGCACCATGCACTAATTTTAGCCAGATCTCTATTAAGGGACTCAGCATTCGCTTGCTTAGGATCCATTGCTTATTCTCTTAATTCTGTACTGATTAATGCAAAAAACGTAAAAAAATGCTAACACTACAGCCAAACAATGTTTTGTATGTTATTGTACTTGTGGTGAAGATTCACAAATAATCTGATCTCTCTCTCTATTAATATGTTTTTTGTATTTTTCTGCACTTGTAGGTTGAGATTCACACGCATGCTGGTCCTCATAGACGACTCTGGATGGGACCCCAATTTAGCTTTAAATCAATTCCTGGTGTGGGATCCAGCCATGGTGTTGGAGTCCAGGGCAGTTACGAGGGAACTCCTATCAGTGCTCCCTCCTCTGGTCGTCCACCGCGGTCCTCCCCCGTTAATATGCCAGGAGCAGGCGGAGCAAATGTTCCTGTTTTGATTGAAGCAGGGTCATTGAGTAAGTTTTTATATTTCAAGGTGTAATTTTATTATTGAGAACTTTAAGGATGCTTAATGTTGTTGCATAATTGCATCCTTATCCATCCTTTAGTGTAACCTCACACTTTTTATTGACGTTGCATGGATTATCTGCATGGATTATATTTAGGCATAAAAACAATTAGAATAGCGCCAACGTATCCCTGCGTGTCGTGAGAGGCAACTAAAAGGGACGGGACGAGGGGCTGGGAACCCCCTCTCCTGTATTATAATCCTATGAAACATCAAAGAGGTGAAGCCGGGGGGAGAGTGACTGCTCCCCGCACTCTAGTTTTGGGGTGTTTGAATGTGCGTGGATGTAGTACAATAGAGAGTAAAAGATGTGAGATTGGAAGTATGTTTAGGAATAGAAAGATGAATATCTTGGCTTTGTGTGAGACAAAGATAAAAGGGAAAGGTGAAGTGATGTTTGGTGAAATGTCTGGTAGAGTGTCTGGGATTGAAAGGGGAAGAGCAAGAGAAGGTGTGGCTTTATTGCTGAGTGAATGGATGACAGGTAAAGTTGTGGAATGGAAGGAGATATCATCTAGGTTAATGTGGGTAAGGGTTAGGTTGGGTAGGGAATGTAGGGGTTTTGTCAGTGCGTATGGGCCAGGTTGTGAGAAAAGTGAAGAAGAGCGGAATGAGTTCTGGAATGAATTAACTAGGTGTGTAGAAGGACTGGGTAGAAGAAATTATATAGTTGTCATGGGTGACTTAAATGCTAGAGTGGGCGCTGAAAAGTGGTGAGAGACTGGTAGATATGTGTGATGAGCAAGAGATGGTGATAAGTTCTAGTTTTTTAAAAAAGAAAGATAAAAACAAGTATACATACATGGGTAAGAGTGGCAAATGGAAGAGTGGTAGAAAGGGCATTAATGGATTAGGTGTTGATAACTAAAAGAATGTTTGGAAGATTGAAAGACGTGCATGTGTTTAGGTTTATGGCTAACAGTATGTCTGATAATTTTTTGGTGGAAGGAAAATTAGTTGTAGCAAAAGAGTGGGGGAATAGAGTAGGTGGATGTAAAAGGGAGCTAGTGAAGGTTGAAGAGCGAATAAAACCGGGGGTAAAAAGTATTTATCAAGAGAGGTTGAAAATGGCATATGATGCAGTAAAAGTAAGAGAAACTGTTAATTTAGAGTAGGAGTGAAAGTTAGTAAAAGGAAATTTTGTTGGGATTGCAAGTGATGTGTGTGGCAAGAAGTTTGTTGGAGGCAGCATGAGGAAGGGCAGTGAATGGTGGAATGAAGGAGTGAAGGTAAAAGTGGAAGAGAAAAAGAGGGCTTTTGAAGAATGGCTGCAGAGTAATAGTGTAGAGAAGTATGAAAGATATAGAGAGAAAAATGTGGAAGTAAAGCGCAAGGTAAGTGAGGCAAAAAGGGCAGCTGACCTGAGTTGGGGTCAGGGATTGGGTCATTCATATGAAGAGAATAAGAATAGTTTTGGAAAGAAGTGAAGAGAGTAAGGAAGGCTGGTTCAAGAATTGAAGAGACAGTGAAAGATGGAAATGGAAGGTTGTTAAAAGGAGAGGAGGCAAGGAAAAGGTGGGTGGAATATTTTGAAAGTTTACTGAATGTTGAGGATAATAGGGAGGCAGATATAATTGCTGTTGCAGGTGTTGAGGTGCCAGTGATGGGAGATGAGAATGAGAGAGAGATTACAGGAGAGGAAGTGAGGAGAGCACTAAATGAAACGAGAGTAGGAAATGCCTCTGGTATGGATGGTGTGAGGGCTGAGATATTGAAGGAAGGGGGTGTGACTGTACTTTAATGGTTGGTGAGATTGTTTAATGTGTTTTGTGTTGTCAATGGTACCAGCAGATTGGGTTTGTGCGTGTATTGTACCACTATATAAGGGTAAGGGAAATGTGCATGAGTGTTGTAATTCAAGGGGTATTAGTTTGTTGAGTGTAGTTGGAAAAGTGTATGGTAGAGTACTTATTAATAGTATTAAGGATAAAACAGAGAATGCAATCTTAGAAGTACAGGATGGTTTTAGAAGAGGTAGGGGTTGTATGAATCAGATTTTAACAGTTAGGCAGATATGCGAGAAATATTTAGCAAAAGGTAAGGAGTTGTATGTTGCGTTTATGGATCTGGAGAAAGCGTATGATAGAGTTGATATGGAAGCAATGTGGAATATGATGAGGTTATATGGAGTTGGTTTAAGGTTGTTGCAAGCAGTGAAAAGTTTCTACAAAGGTAGTAAAGCATGTGTTATGATAGGAAATGAAGTGCGTGATTGGTTTCCAGTGAGAGTGGGGCTGAGACAGGGATGTGTGATGTCGCTGTGGTTGTTTAACTTTATGTTGATGGGGTGGTGAGAGAGGTGAATGCTGGAGTGCTTGGACGAGGATTAAAACTGGTATACGAGAATGACCATGAATGGGAGGTAAATCAGTTGTTGTTTGCGGATGATACTGTACTGGTTGCGGATGCAGAAGAGAAGCTTGGCCGATTAGTGACAGAATTTGGAAGGGTGTACGAAAGAAGGAAGTTGAGAGTTAATGTGGGTAAGAGTAAGGTTATGAGATGTACGAGAAGGGAAGGTGGTGCGAGGTTGAATGTCATGTTGAATGGAGAGTTACTAGAGGAGGTGGATCAGTTTAAGTACTTGGGGTCTATTGTTGCAGCAAATGGTGGAGTGCAAGCAGATGTATGTCAGAGTGAATGAAGGATGCAAAGTGTTGGGGACAGTTAAGGGAGTGGTAAACAATAGAGGGTTGGGCATGAATGTAAAGAGAGTTCTGTATGAGAAAGTGATTGTACCAACTGTGATGTATGGATCGGAGTTGTGGGGAATGAAAGTGACGGAGAGACAGAAATTGAATGTGTTTGAGATGAAGTGTCTAAGGATTATGGCTGGTGTATCTCGAGTAGATAGGGTTAGGAACGAAGTAGTGAGGGTGAGAACGGGTGTAAGAAATGAGTTGGCAGCTAGAGTGGATATGAATGTGTTGAGGTGGTTTGGCCAAGTTGAGAGAATGGAAAATGGCTGTCTGGTAAAGAAGGTGGTGAATGCAAGAGTTGATGGGAGAAGTACAAGAGGAAGGCCAAGATTTGGGTGGATGTATGGAGTGAAGGAAGCTCTGGGTGATAGGAGGATAGATGTGAGAGTGGGAAGAGAGCGTGCTAGAAATGGGAATGAATGGCGAGTGATTGTGACGCAGTTCCGGTAGGCCCTGCTGCTTCCTCCGGTGCTTTGGATGACCGCGGAGGTAGCAGCAGTAGGGGATTCAGTGTTATGAAGCTTCATCTGTGGTGGATAACGGGGGAGAGTGAGCTGTGGCACCCCTAGCAGTACCAGCTGAACTTGGGTGAGTCCCTTATCAGGCTGGGAGGAACGTAGAGAGGAGAGGTCCCCTTTTTTGTTTCATTTGTTTGATGTTGGCTACCCCCCAAAATTGGGGGAAATGTCTTGGTATATGTATGTATGATGTTTCTCTGCCTTCCAAGGGTTTGCTTCCTATCTATTTCAAATATATGTTGAAAAGTGTTTGAAAAATGGATGGCTTTGTCACTGCTGGCAACAGGCTGAGATTTGTCATATTGAAGTAGAAATATAGAATCATCCATCTAGTTTACACATATATTATAAAGTTTTAACTTATTTTTAAGCTAATCTAAACATATTGTTCATAGTTCTTAACATTTGCATTTCATTTCATAAAACACAGAGTATGGAAACAATTCATTTTTCACACAACATACTTTTTCATGTAACTTCATTACTTATCCAGCTGTAGTACAATTACCGTGGCAGTATCTGATATAATAATCATCCGTGTATAATGTGTATTTGTCAGGGCATATGTCAGCATTGTACATATACAGTAGAACCTCACAATAATGGACCAATAAGGAGGACGGGGTGTCCAGTAGTGCCGATAGTCCGTTGTATCACGAAAAGTTTCCCTATGCAGAAAATCAAGCAAAATTATACCAAATTTTATAGGCTATAGGCCTAGCATCGATGCCAAACATGTGGCTAACCTGAAATAGAGTAGCTGAGGTTATCACACTTTTGTTTTCACTTTAGGTTGACGAAGTTAAGTAATGTACTTAAGAAATATAAAATGAAACTCATGAAAATAAAGTTTTAAACACAAGACTTACCCGGTAGTTATATATATATAGCTTACGTCCTGACGTCAACGGCAGAAAATTCGAAACTCGCGCCAACCGCCAGTTGGATAGCCAGGTGTACCACCCCTGCCCCCTAGCGAGGTACCTGGGAACCATTCCAGTGACCCTCATATATTCCCTGCCGTCGCTAGCGGCGACACGTGAATTCTACTCCGTCATTACTGATCGTTTTTTTGGTGAAGTACAAATCTTTGGTTATTGACTCCCGCTTGTTTTTTATCTCGCTTTGGATATTTCTTGGTTTTGTTGGGATTAGATGATTTTTGACCTTTGCTTGTCTTAATTCTCTTTAAATTTTCAAAATGGCCACCCCCCTATTACTTTTAGGTTATGTGTGACTAGTGGGTGTAAGACCCGTTTGGCTAAAGCCTCTCTTGACCCCCATTCTCTGTGTTGCTTGTAGGGGTAAAGAGTGTGATTTAGGTGATCGCTGTGACAAATGTGTTTTGTTGTCAGAGCATGAATGGATTTATTTTGATAAATACAGGCGTAAACTTAAAAGGGATAGATTGAGGCGTAGTTCTTCTCGCTCTTCTATTGATATTTCCTCCTCCCATGTCATTGATCCTATTCCTTCACCTGTAGTGGTAGATCCTGATCCCACTATTGCAATTGCTAATGTACCTTCCCTTAAGGATATGTTAGTGGCCATTCAAGCTCTTGGCGCTAAAGTTGAATCTTTGGCTGCGGACAGGACACAGTTGATGTCCGATGTGTGTCTTTTGAAAGGTGAAGGTGCAAGTGCAAGTGCAGTGGAGGGTGCGCCTGCTCGTGTCTGTCGTCCTCCTAGTCCTAGACCTCTTCAAGCTCCCCAACCCCTGGGAGAAGGAATGTCGAAAGGCGAAAGGAGTCGAGAGGCTTTAACAAACGAGCAGACGTCCCCTCGAACGTACCTGTGGACGCCTCCCAGGACGTTCGCCCTTACCATCGGAAAGGTGAGGTTAAGTGTTTTTCTTCGTCTTCGGATGACCCCTTGCCTAAAAGAGGTTGGAAGCTCGCTTCCAGGCCTCTTAAGAGATCCTATGATACGGCCTATCGACGTCCTGTTAGTTCTAAGCCTGGATGCAGTCATTGGGATTCTCAAGAGCCTTTTGAAAGCCCCCCGATCAAACGTCCTTTTAGGACTCTGGACGTTTCCAAGGATCCTTCTGGCTCTATTCCGTTTAGAGGTGAGGAGAACGTTATGACCTCATCGCCGATTTCGCAACGTTCGGATCCTGACTTTGTTTTTCTTTAAGACATGCAAAGCAGGCTCTCTTCCTTTATGCAATCATACCAGCGTAACGACAAATCTTGTATCAGCGATCGTGATCGGAGAAGTGAGCCAGGTCGTGTTTCCGAGCGGCCTCGTACTCGGGGTTCGAGGCTTCCTGCTAGCCGCTTCGAACGGCCTTTAGGAAGCGATCGTGATCGTTTTCCTAGGTCCGCGGTCCACGGTTCTTCTATTGAACGTGTTCGGGACTGTGTGCCTGTGCGTTCTTCTAAGAAGGATGTCGGACGTCCTGTTAAACAGGTTTTTGATCGCCCTTTGATTCAGGCTCCTGAACTTCCTCCTGAACAGGCTGCCGATCCCCAGGTTCAAGCTGCCGAACGTCCTTGCAAACAGGCTACCGAACGTCCTTTTAAACAGGCTGCCAAGCGTCCTATCCTTCAGGAAGTTTCCCTCTCTGCCAATTACTTTAGTGAGCGTCCTTCAGGTCGCTTTTCTGGGATGGTTACAGTTGAACGAGTCGCTGAACAATGAGCGATTCGTAGTTCCGATTGCTTGCCAGTGGCTGACGGCAAGCGTGTTTCTGAATATGATCCTGAACGTCCTTTCCCTGGTCATATCTCGGACGTTAGTTTGGACTACGAGGAGGAGCCGTATCCTTTTCAAGACATTGATGCGGTTCATGTACAGGAACTTCTCGCCTCCGATCGGACTGATCGCGAGCGTTCGGTTGAGCGACACGCGACTCTGCCGCCTGTTACTGTTCGCAATGAAACTGTTTCTGTTGCGGTTGGCACTCAGATTTTGTCTGATATTGATACCGCTCTTAACCCTTCTGCTCCCGGAGGAACGTCGCTGGAGAAAGAAGTAGAAGCGCAGCTTTCTCCTTTGGAGTTTGATGACGTTTCAGAAGACGAGGACTCTGTTTCTTTCCGTCATTCGGCTGATCTTAAAAAACTTATGAAAGTTTTTACGGAAGAGTTTTCGGACTTTTTTGTGCCTATAGCTCTGCGCTCTCCTCCTTCTGAGTTTACTTTAGGGAAAGCCTCTAAGAAAGCCCGTTTTACGAAGATGGTTCTGTCACGTTCGTCCAAGAGAGCTCTGAAATTAATGGGTGACTGGTTACAGTCTAAGAAGGCCTTAGGAAAGACGTCTTTTTCCTTTCCTCCAGCTAGACTGGCTTCGAGGTCGAGCATCTGGTACGAGATGGGAGAAGTTCTCGGCTTGGGGATTCCTGCCTCTGCCCAGGGAGATTTCTCAAGCCTCGTAGACGCTCCTCGTCGGTCGGCCATGAGGAAGACCAAAATTTTTTGGTCCACTTCAGAGATGGACCACCTTCTCAAAGGAGTTTTTAGGGCCTTTGAAGTTTTTAATTTCCTAGACTGGATGCTGGGGGCCTTGGGTAAGAAAGTTGAGGCTTTTAAAGAGGGGGATACCTCTGCCCTGGTCCATTTGATGTCGTGCATGGACAAGGCCTTAAGGGATGGCGCTAATGAGCTTGCAGCTCTGTTTTCCGCAGGCATCCTTAAGAAAAGAGACTAACTTTGCTCTTTTCTTTCGCCGGGGGTGACTCCCTTCCAGAAGTCCGAACTCTCTTATATGCTCCTCTTTCTCCGTTACTGTTCCCGCAAGAGCTTATCAGGGAGATCTCTGCAGCTTTAGCTCAGAAGGCCACTCAGGATCTTGTCTCCAAGTTCGCTAGAAAGGCTTTACCTTCCTCTTTTGTCAGCCGCAAGTCTAAGGAAGATACT
This sequence comes from Palaemon carinicauda, assembly GCF_036898095.1. Taxonomy (NCBI): domain Eukaryota; kingdom Metazoa; phylum Arthropoda; class Malacostraca; order Decapoda; family Palaemonidae; genus Palaemon; species Palaemon carinicauda. Next base: position 30,376,190 of record NC_090728.1, read on the forward strand.
TTTCCTAAGTTTTCCCAGCCCTTTCGAGGAAGATCTTCTAGTAGGGGTAGCTCCAGAACTGATGCTAGAAGGAGTAAGAGAAGAGGTTTCAGGGCAGGGCGAAGCAGAGTCTGACTGCTTTCGCCTTCAGGCAGTGGGTGCCAGACTCCTCAAATTCTGGCAAGCGTGGGAGAAGAGAGGGGCAAACCAATGGTCTATTCAGATCTTGAGGGAGGGTTACAAGATCCCCTTTCTAGGGAGCCCTCCCCTGGTCTCAGTGCCCGTGGATCTCTCTCCCAGATACAGGGAGGAGGCAAAGAGACAAGCTCTTTCGAACCAAGTGTCTCTTATGTTAGAGAAAGGGGCCATAGAGAAGGTTCAGGATATCCGTTCACCTGGTTTCTACAATCGGCTATTCCTGGTACCCAAGAACTCGGGGGGATGGCGTCCAGTTCTGGACGTGAGTGCGCTGAACAGGTTCATCATCAAAACAAAGTTCACCATGGAGACTTCGAAGTCAGTGTTAGCAGCAGTAAGGAGGGACGACTGGATGGTCTCATTGGACCTTCGGGACGCCTACTTCCACATCCCCATCCATCCGAGCTTCAGACCCTACCTCAGGTTCGTTTTCATGGGAGAGGTCTTCCAATTCAGAGCCCTATGCTTCGGTCTTTGCACAGCACCTCAGATCTTTACGAAGCTCATGCTGAATGTAGCAAAGATCTTACATTCAAGGGGCATAAGAGCCTCTCTGTATCTCGACGACTGGCTTCTCAGAGCGCACTCTTACGATCACTGCCTGAAGGATCTTCAGACGACCTTGGACCTTGCGGAAGAACTTGGTCTCCTGGTAAACAAGGAAAAGTCTCTCTTGGTTCCATCTCAAGAGATTCTATATTTGGGGATGACGATACGGAGTCAGATTTTTCGGGCTTTTCCGCCTCCCTCAAGGACAGAGCAAGCCAAGTTGAAACTGAGTTCGTTTCAAAGCAAGCAAGTTTGCTCAGCAAGGAATTGGATGAGTCTGATTGGAACCCTCTCCTCCTTGGAGCAGTTCGTTCCACTGGGAAGGCTGAACCTTCGTCCTCTCCAGTTCCATCTCAACAGCCATTGGGACAAGGAGAGGGACTTAGATTCGATTTCCATTCCCCTCACGAACCCCATCAAAGTCTGCCTTCGGTGGTGGGAGGAATCAGACAAGTTCCAGGAGGGCCTCGATTTGTCAATGAAAAGCCCAGATCTTGTGTTATGCTCCGACGCCTCGGACTTGGGATAGGGAGCGACTCTAGACAAATTTGAAGTCTCGGGTCTTTGGACAGAACCCCAGAAATCTTTGCATATCAACCACAAGGAGTTATTGGCAGTGCTTTTAGCCCTCAGAGGTTTCGAGGCTTTAGTCACCAACAAAGTAGTTCAGGTCAATTCGGACAACACGACAGCATTGGCGTACATCTCGAAACAAGGGGGAACGCACTCGATTTCTCTGTACGAGACGTCAAGGACTCTCCTGATGTGGGCAAGAGAGAGAAATATTATTCTTCTCACGCGTTTCATTCAAGGGGAGAAAAACGTTATGGCAGACAGTCTCAGCAGACGGAATCAGATCCTTCCAACAGAGTGGACCCTCAACCTTCAGGTGTGCAAGAGCCTGTGGCATCTTTGGGGTCGTCCTTGCATAGACCTCTTCGCAACCTCAAAGACGAAGAGGCTAGAGGCTTATTGCTCCCCTGTTCCAGATCCAGAAGCAGTCCACATAGATGCGTTTCTTTTGGACTGGTCCAATCTAGATCTCTATGCATTCCCTCCTTACAAGATCCTGTACAGGGTAATACAGAAATTTGTGACATCCAAAGGAACCAGGATGACCCTTGTGGCTCCCTATTGGCCGTCAAGAGAATAGTTCACAGAGGTACTGGAATGGGTGATAGACACCCCAAGAATTCTTCCTCTAAGAGCAGATCTTCTCAGACAACCCCACTTGGAAACATTGCATCAAAATCTCCACGCTCTACAGCTGACTGCCTTCAGACTATCGAGAGACTCGCTAGATCTAGAGGCTTTTCGAAGGAGGCAGCTCAAGCTATTGCGAGAGCAAGGAGGACTTCGACCATCAAGGTCTATCAATCTAAGTGGAAGGTTTTCAGAGAGTGGTGTAGAGTCAACTCTCTTTTCTCATCCAGTACCTCTGTAGCTCAAATTGCAGATTTTCTGCTTTACCTGCGAAGGAAATGCAATTTCTCCTCCTACTATCAAAGGCTATAGGAGTATGTTAGCTACTGTGTTTAGGCATAGAAGCCTTGACTTCTCTGACAATAAGGATCTACAAGAGCTTCTCAAGTCTTTCGAGACTTCAAAACGTCGGATCCAAGATTCTCCAGCCTGGAATCTGGACATTGTTTTGAAATTTCTCATGAGCGACAGGTTTGAGCCACTGGGTTCTACTTCCTTGAAAGACCTCACTATGAAGACTTTATTTTTGGTCAGTCTTGCGACGGCCAAAAGAGTGAGCGAGATCCATGCGTTTAGCAAAAACGTCGGATTTCGTAATGGCAAAGCTGTCTGTTCCTTGCAGTTAGGCTTTCTTGCCAAAAACGAACGCCCTTCTCAACCTTAGCCTAAAGCGTTCGAGATTCCAAATCTTACGGATCTGGTTGGAGATGAGGTAGAAAGTGTCTTGTGCCCAGTGAGAGTTCTAAGATGCTACTTGGAGAAAACAAGAGATTTACGAGGCAAGTCTGAATCTTTGTGGTGTTCAGTCAGGAAGCCCTCTTTGCAGATGTCTAAAAACGCCTTGTCTTATTTCGTCAGGCTTTTAATTAGGGAAGCTCATATTCATTGTAATGAATCAGACCTTGGGCTTTTAAAGGTCAAGTCGCATGAGGTCAGAGCGGTGGCAACGCCGGCTGCTTTCAGGCAGAACAGATCTCTGCAAAGCATAATGGACACGACCTTCTGGAGGAGCAAATCCGTGTTCGCGTCGTATTATTTGAAAGGTGTTCAGACTTGTTATGAGGACTGTTTCACTCTGGGTCCATTCGTAGCAGCGAGTGCAATAGTGGGTGAAGGATCCACCACTATGTTCCCATAATCCCAATAACCTTTTCTTCTCTTGGTACTTTTAATTGTTTTTATGGTTGTTTGTGGAGATTGTGTCAGTCTTCCACAATCATTGATTTTGTCAGGTGGTCATGTTTGTGCCATGAGAGCACCCGGATTTGGTTGTTGGAGGAGGTTCTGTCATGATGAGGTTTTGACACCGGTTTGACAGTCCCTTCGAGATCTTCAGCCCCCTGGGAGGATCGCTGGATCTCATAAGGCTAGCAGACATAATGAGGCAGAGTATCATTGAAGTCAGCTTCCTTATCAGGTACGAACCCTTAAGTTTTGTTTTAATTAACTCTTAAGTAGAATTCCAGATATGCTAGCTGTCTCTAACCCTCCACCAAAGGTGTTAATCAGCTATATATATAACTACCGGGTAAGTCTTGTGTTTAAAAATGATATTTTCATTAATAAAGTAAATTTTTGAACATACTTATCCGGTAGTTATATATAATTTTAGTCCCACCCTCCTCCCCTCTAGAGACTAGAGGCGTGGAATATATGAGGGTCACTGGAATGGTTCCCAGGTACCTCGCTAGGGTGCAGGGGTGGTACACCTGGCTATCCAACTGGCGGTTGGCGCGAGTTTCGAATTTTCTGCCGTTGACGTCAGGACGTAAGCTATATATATAACTACCGGGTGAGTATGTTCAAAAATTTATTTTATTAATGAAAATATCATATTACTTTAGTTCATTATCAAGCCTCATATTTCATGAGACATTATTGTGTTTAATTTTGGTTTATGTAAGTACATTTGTATTATATTTTGTATTAGCATTTCATTATTCAATAATACAATTACTGGTTTTACTTTTAATCATCGTCAACTGATTTCAAGGTCACGCTACTGTATTATGATTATACACATAAGGAGTATATTTATATTATTTCTCTTTAACTTATTCAGTATATCTTTGTAATGAATATTACATCAGCACCAATGTGTTATAGGACATAAGTATCCATACAGTTTGTATATAGCCATTATTATTAGTTATCATATAACTACATTCGTTTCTCTCTCTCTCTCTCATTTATTTAGATATTATAAATTCTTTGCTTGATTACTTGATGTTTCGATTCTGGAATACTAACATTGCTCGGTAACACATTGAAAGGAAATCACTTGATTTGCCATTTGCCTTACACCAGAAATATGACTCCATCAGACTTTTTTTTTAAATTTATGGTAAGTAGTACTTTTCTCATAACAACTGATACAGACCACTGAAACACTTGATATCGTTACTATTATTAGATATGAAATAAAACTAGCGTAGAGTCAAATTGACGCTATGTAGTACTCGCAACAACCAATACAGACGCACGAAAATACTAATCGGTAGCCTATTGCTCGCTTGCTTTCAGTGGGAAATATGAGATCACCAGACATATGATATGACTTGATAGATATTAAATCTTTTCTTAATGTATTTTTCACTGAAAATGGATACTGTATATTAACAGTAAAAGAAAATACTGAAAATGGATACTGTATGTTAACAGTAAAAGAAAATACTAACTTACAAAGATAAATCAGTTAATTTTTATACAAGAAAATTGATTATTTCCAAGGAAATATTTGTCCTATTAGTGTACTATTTCCGACATACTGTACTTGTGACGTCATCAGAGTGAAAAATTTGGTTGTAAGGCGTTGCAAGACTCAGGCCTACATGGCTGAGGACTATGAAGTGTGTGAAGTGAGAGGTTATGAATAGAGAAGTATAGATTTAAAAGTTCAAGATAAGAGACAACTGGCAAAGTCTGACTGAGGCCCTGTGCGTTAGTAGCCATGGGAGGAGATGATGATGATGAAGTCAAACAGTCGTAAGTCGCATAGGTTGTAAGTCGAAGATTATATGTAGCTAACAAAATTTCCTTTCATTGATATACAGTATGATGTTATCTTTATATACGTTAATAATAAAAGAAAGTGAAAAATAGGTTATTATGACGTGAATTACTCCATGTGGCCCGTAAGAGAGTATAAATAAAGGACATACTGTAATTTACTTCCAATGGTACTCAAAGGGTTAAAGATGATATTGAAGTTGTAAGAAGATGTGGAAGAAATGATTTTTCCCAGTTATTGGGATTGATACAATTATAAGAGAAACTTTAGGGGTACAAAAGGAGATAGAAACAACTACAACTGACAATAGAACAGTAGCTGATCACATATAAAAGAGCTAAGTACACAAGCACAACTCTCCTTAGACTAAAATATTTATGCTTTGTAGGACAGGTTACAGGTATGGAAGGCATTGTTGTTAGTAAGCTTATGCAGTTGCATAGTAAGACTAGCTAAGGCAAGGGCTTTGTTTGGTACAAATACATTTTGAATTTTGGTTTAATTGCTTTTATTTTATGGTGTATTGGTGATTGTTCTTACTAGATATTTAAGATTAATATGATGATTACAGCAGTTTTTCAACTTAATATTAATTCTGAATCCTGTGTATTTCTTTCTCATTAGCTGGCAGCCATGATCAGTCACCCAGGCTAATGGAACGATATAGTGGAGATTCTGACTCTTTCGATCCCGAGATCATGATGAATCAACTGCGACATGATCTGGCAGATGCTATGATGGACACCCAGCTCCCAGGCAACCAAAGTGATACCGGTAAGTATTTTGTTTGTGCATTTTACTTTCACTCACAATATTTCTTAGTTGTATGCCAAGAAAAAATCCTCATTGTTGGTATAAATGTTTAGTGCATGTAGTTAAGAGTAGCCACAGTTAGAAGATTATTATAAGATGTTTCACTTTATGAATTCTGATTTTGAGTCAGTCTGTAAAAGGGAGAAATTTTTCCATTTTATGAAGTGAAGACTTTGCTCTTCGTATTTTATAGCATTTGAATTTAGAGGGAAGTTTTTTATGTTGATTTCATTTCGTTATTTCACAAAAGGGTTTTGGTGTCCTACATTTCACTTTTTGTAACTGTGTTTACAAGGAAGGCAAGATCACATTAGAACACTCTTCTAAAAATTGTATTAAGTCTTATTATTGCTGCAAAGTTTAAAATACTATATATGTAACATGAAATAAGGTAAAATTATATGTAACACCTGAAAAGTTGTGAAGATTCCATATGAAAAGTTATTAGAAGTATAAGTTTTTATAATGTGCTGATGTGTGAATGTAGTATCAGTAGTTTTACTGGAGTGGAAGCAATACATAATTCATGTGGTCCTTTTTATCTATTGCCATTATTCTGGTATTTATTTAATAGTTTGGTCAAGTTTGAAAGTTACTGCTGACAATTATACAGCTTTGTTTTGAAAATACTGTAATTCATTTTTTGTAGGTACTGTATGGAATGTTATGACTATTGTTTATTATTTTTTAAAAATATTGTTGTGGCCTTTATCATTAAAATATTCCATGCTGTTAAGATAGACCCAGCTAACATGTTGAAATTTATATTACAATTGATTTTACCAGTAATTCACAACATTGTTACTTGTGATTATGACTAATGTATGTGAAGGTACACTGCTTCTCATTCCAAGATTCACAACAAGATATACTTTATCTATGATCGGTGTATAGATGAAGCTTTATTGGTACATTCCTTTAGCTATCCTGGGAGTCTTGTATTTAATAAGTTTTCAACAAGAAATACAAATTATGATTAATCATGATCCCCAGCTCGTTCAGTCTATGGATTTTTCAGTTGCTGCTTGGTAGCAGCCTAGAAAATTCGAGAGTAAAGGGTTTACAAGTATTTTAGAAAATAACTTTAAAGGTAGATGTCATTGTTGTGTTTTGGGAATCCAATTTACACATACGTAAGCTACATTACTTTTTCTCTTGTTAAAAACAGATATAGAATATCTTGTTAAGTATTATTACACACTTATTTTAAACTGGTCGAGAATTTAGATTAAGATAATTACTGTTAAATGTGAAATGGAAAAGAACTATCTTTGGGAATACTTTGATATTTACACAAGTCCCTATATCCCCATCATTCAGTTTTAGTGGTTAGGTCTTTCACTTCTTTTTCATTCACCATACTTGCTTCTTTTCCTCAGTGCTTATCATTACTTTAATAAGAAAGCAGCCAGATCTGAAATCCTCTTCACTGATAGGCAGAT
>NC_090728.1:30390883-30410883 GCF_036898095.1 Palaemon carinicauda
TAACTACAGAATGATGACGGCTAGGTGACTTGTGTGCACATTTTCATCCACCTTGTGGCTGTCATTATCCCTGCTTATATTATTTCTTCCATTTCAAACATTTTTATGTAAAGGATAGTAATTGTTATTAGATTCTGTGGTGTTGTGAATGTGTGCTTAATAAATTTTTTGAGGCACTGCTAGGTGCTATGGTGATATGTGAGATTTAGTAACAATTATGATGATAATGTTAGTTCCTGGTTATTTAGTAGGCAGATATGGCTCTTGGTCTGGTTTTTGAAGTAGAACATAACTACAGTTTCACCCCCCTCCCTTCAACAAACAAATTATGGTCCACTTTTAAGCACTTATCTATGAGGATTGGGATTTGTTGGTCAGTCATCTTGTTGTTTACAACTTGTTAATGATGATAGTAATTGATATTCATGGTAGATGGAATAGGAGTTTGGAAGACCTTTGTTTTAAAAAATGTCAGATTTGTAAGTTAAGCTACTGTTTTTAAAATTACAGTGCAGTGTTGAAAAATTACAGTAAGTCTCCTAGATAAGAACCTGGGAGCACTAAATAAAAAAAGAACAGAAATTAATATATTTTTGAAAATGTTTTATTATGCATAACTAGATATGGGAATTCTTGATAAATATATAGGATGGCTCACTAGTGTTGGCAAGATTAACTAACAGTTAGGAGCTGGATGCTTATGTTGGACTTCTTAACTTCATACCCTAAAACCCACTCTTGGAATGCATCTTGTTCTCATTTAAGGGATTTACTATACTAAGATTTATTGAAATTCCACTTGAAACACTGTAGAGGAGGTAACAATAATCATATATATATATCAGTGTTTGTGCAGTCTTGTAAACTGATACAGTATATACTAAAGTGCCACATGATAGATTGAAGACTTTAAATTATTGATACTGTATAATAGCCCTAGACTAAGAAAATGAAATGTTGTTTGGAACAGCTTTTTGTTATGCATAGGCCTTGCTACTGTAAAGTTAGCCATAAAACAAATTGAAATTACCAAATTTTCTATATCAGTACATATTTTTTTATTAATGGAAACAATATTCTTTTGTATCACAGAATTTAATTAGTAGCTAAATTTTAGATTTGTTAACACATCTTATCCATGGTAACATTCAGGAGATTTAATATTAATTTTTATTGCTAGAATTTAAAGAAGCTACATTTTTGTCATTTGTGTTGAATATATGCTTTTATATATGTAAGCTTATTAGGCTAAAGATGTGTTTAATAAACAATTAGTCTTTGCCAGACAATTCAACGAGACTCATTTTGCTGAAAAGCTAGAAAATTATAATTTCAGTGAAATATATATTTTTAATACGAAATTGAAATGAATTTATAGAAACTACAATATATTTTATATACAGTATATGGTAAATAATTTAAGTGGTTTGTAATTTTAAAAACTGATGGTTAAGAATTTAACAATAAACATGTTAGCTTTAGGCCCAAATCAATTATTGGTTTTGTCCATCTTTTTTTTCTTACTGAGATGATTATTAGATTTTCTTGAAACTTGTGATGATGTTTGGTTGTTGTAGCTATAATATTTTGTACTATGTACCAGTGTCTTACTCTAATGAAACTCCAACACCAATAATTTGATGAGTCCAGTTAAGGATTGAGTCTTTATTAAACAAAGGCTATTTATTGTGAAAAGTATTGGTCATGCTAGAAATAACCTCTGCCTACTATGGTTTTAAGTGGTGGGTTGTGTATCAGTGCATAATATATTATTAGGCAGAACATCTTAGGAACTAAATCTCTGGAGATAGGAGATCAGATACAGCTTTCGTACTGCATTGGTGAAGGTGTGAGAATGAGAGGAAGTGTAAACTTATGCTAAAACTTGGAGCCATTTGCATTCATTATATCATTACTTTATTCCTAGTTTTTTTTTTTTTTTTCTTTTTTTCCCAACAAACGTTTAGTGAGCTCACTCTCTCATATCTCCGTCTTCTCCATAGGCCAGTGTCTTTTGTGATTCTTATTTTGTTTTTAATTTAGTTACAAGAAATAGGTAAACTGTTTAGGAATTTATGCTTTTTCTGTCTTGAGTACATTCTAGGATAAAAATCTGAGTACCTACCAAATATATAAATTCTAGGTATTTTATATAATGTTAGAAGATTTAATTTTTGTGCCTTATCGTCAATAATGTAAATAATTAGTTTTTGAAACAATGTGTTCAAGTACCACACTTGTGCTAAATATTTGCTTAACCCAGCAAATGATTAGGCAAGAAATAAGAGCTGTTTCCTTGTAACTAGCATTTTTTACAAATTGGTTCATTGAGATTTTTTCTGTGATGAACAACATTGCGTAATTATATATTTTTTTTTAGTTTTCTGTGTGATATGTTGCTTAAATAAGCAGGTAGAGAAAGCATGTGATAAAGGTGACCACACTGGTAAATCCATCTTTCCTTAGCTCACAGGGGTGATAGGTTGCAGACACTATGAGAAACTTTCGAGTTTGAGCGGGTCTTGTACCCAAGTCCAGTAGATCTCTAGGCAGGGGGATTTCCAATAGGCTACCACAACCCATACATGCATTGTTTTTCAGTCTTCACACTTTTATTCTTGATAAGTTGACAGTTTGTTTATCTGCAGATTGTAAAAGTAAAGTGTTGTGTAGGTTATTAGTGATATAAGGGATGTCTTCTGGATTTTGAATGTTACACCTGCTATGTAATACTGTCTGGCGAGTCAAAGGATCCAATAACTCTCTAGCAGTAGTGTCTCAACTGGTTGCTGGTGCCATGGCCAAAGTAGATTCTCTAGAAGGGGTCATTACAAGTCTTATAGAAGAGTATGCAGGCCATCAGGCTCTGAATGTTATTTTAGATTATCTGACTTTAGATAAAATTACTTCAGAAGGGCTTCCAAGGCTGTAACAGCCTTTGTGTGTTTTGTGATTAAGTGTAGGTAACAAGCTTCCTCCTCTGTGGCTGTGAATGTCTGATGCTCAGAAACATTCCATTATTTCTTCCCCTATTTTAGGTCCTCTATTCGATATGAATAGAATTGATAAGACTGCACAAGTGGATGCCAAGACATAATGTGAATCACTCTGTGGAAGGAGTCCTAAAAGCTCAGTAGCATACTAAATAAATATCTATTAAGCCTTTTATTGATATATTTGGGTTTGCTTTTCAAGATTGCTTGGCTTTATGTGGTGTAGAGCTGCTGTTGATGTGGTCTAAAAGTAGTTTATTTGTTCTATAAATTTGTAAGTTTAATTAACAGGGTTCATTTTTATTCTATAAACCACCTCTGATGTTCATATTGCTTCTCCAGAAGCTTGGTTTTAGTGACCTTTACCCCACAAAATTTATTTCCTTTTAAAAGATCTATACCCCTAGTAAAGTGAAGTAATGAAACAATTTACCAGTTAATGGTATATAGCATGCTAGGAGTTTTTAACAGTTTCTCTGTCACAGTGGTTTTGTTTTCTGCACAGGGAAAGCTCTGTTTTAAATAGCTGTTGTGAAGAGTATGATATCTCACGGCTCGTTTCAGAGGAAATGTTATTTAGAGTTTTGGAACTGGTGATTGTACATGAGCAGAGGTAAAGCTTCTAAGTTGTAAATATAATGGTTGGTGTTCGATTCTTGTAATGACTGAGTAAAGTAATTTTTACCTCAAAGAGAATTATAGAGAATAATTGATTTTTTGTAGAGTTGATAATGATATGACATACCAATACTTGCCTTCCAGTCAAGTTAGTGATGAAGCCTTATGGATCTTGACTTAATTAACTTTCTTTGTTATTCTTAGAAGATCAGTGATCCTTCTCTTAGTGGGCAGGCATGACAAACGTCATGCCTGCCCACTTGCTTACATTAACCTAATTTTCATTGTTGAGTTCCTCTTGTAGAGTCTTAATTTCTTTAATTACTTTAGTTCTTCTGCAGCTAAACTCTTGCATTTCTGCATCCCCAGCTGCTCTTTTAGACATCTAGATTGCAAGGCAGAAAACTTAATAGGTAGTCCTCTTGTTAAAGTATATAAGCACTCTTAAACAACATGTTTTAATTTGGGAGATGGTGTTTCATATAGATGCTCATATTTTATATTGTTGTTGGTGATACATATTAGCAAAATCTGGTCAATTGCATACAGTGATCACTTTTCAGATGTCAGTGCATTTTCGTTTGCTTGCAAGCTTGGCCAGTAGCTCATCACAGGTTTACATTAGTAAGATAATTGCTTACACTTGTATTTTTATTACTCTTGCTAATCGGGCTATAAAAGAGACTAGAATATTATAGTGGGTTATTGGAATTTAGTGAAAAACCATAGTTTAAATAATAAGTTTAATTCACACAATAATGCATCACTAACTCTCGGGAAATGCTGGTACATAAGCTATGCCTTTCGTTCATAAACTTCAACATATATGCAGCACTAACAGGACAGTTCTAAACAATGAATGCCTGTGTCAGGACTTAGCGTGCTTGAAATATTATGATAAAACTTCTGATGCAACTTTCTCTTCAAAGTGACAGCTGTTCCTCTATACAGCATATGCCTTTCAGTCCTTCATCTCATTGTGGGTAAGAGTCGTTTAAAGGTTATCACTTTTACTAAGAATGGCTTCTTTGTTTAAACTTTAATTGAATATATTAGATTGTACAGTAAACTCTAGTATCATTTGGTCTCTTTAAGTTTTCAATACCTCCAGACATTTTGTCTGGTATGAGACTAATCAGTTAAACTATATGACCTTGTTATAGAATATAAAGCTGTCTTTTTAGCCCTTCATTTCATCAAATTAACATAAAAAATTCTGTATGCTTATGTATAAGAATTTAGGCAGGGTTCTTTAAATACTTTCCTTTATAGTTAAATGTAATACTTAAGACTTTTATTTAAGCAGAGAAGGATAGGCTCATTGTTTATAAAGGGAATGATGACAATTTTACCACTCCAAGGTTTGTCTTTACTACAGCCTAACTAGTTTGTTTTTTGTTATATTGGAAATTTGATGCCATTAACTCCCTTTTAAGTATCTCGAAAAGTCGCTTGGTTCTAGATTCACGTTGACATTTCAGGCCTAATCTTCTCGGTTTCAAACCCTAACCTAAATGCTCAGATGGTTCAACTACACTATTCAGTAGCAATTCTTTATTTACTTGTGGCCTGCAGCAGTGTAACTATTACATTAATGCATTTCTAGTTGCTCTTTAGACAAAGATTTTGCAAGGCTGAAGACCGTAATGGTACCTTGGATCCTCGTTTCTCACCTCTTGCTAAAGCAAGCATTTCTAAACTTATGCTTATCCTTTATGTGCCTTAATGTTTGTATAGATATTTTATTCCTTTGCTCATAAAATTAGGGTCCCTTAAATCTATCATTTTCTTGTGGTTAGCATGACAGTTCATGTGGTCCCCTCGGATTAGTGGTTCTCTTTTTGTATAAAGATACATCAGTTCAGTTCGATTGTATCTTGTTTGAATGGCTGTGTGTACCGTTCTCTCACAGGGGAGCGCAACTCGATATCTGCTTGGAATTTTGTTAATTCCGATAATTTCATTTACTGCCTGGATATTGTTTATATTTTCTACTTCAAATGTTATTTTAAATGTTATATTTATCAAATTTCTTTGTCAGTTCGTTTATATACAGTATATACAATTCTCATATACTGTAGTTATACTGAACGATGTAAAAAGTTTCGGAGAACGTAACTAAATGTGCCTAAAGCGTAAAATTTGCCCAGAAAATACAGACATGAATATATTATGCTAGTACTGTCTTACTCATGTGTGAGCACACACATTTTGAGATTTGAGGGAAAGAGGCTGACCACTGCTTAGTAAATAATATGACGAGTTTGATCTTATAATAATCCTAGTGTTGAGGGAAATTACTAAAAGCCTGTACTTACTCTGAAGTATCAAATAAACGCACCGGTACGTTAATTAATTTTTCAAATTTCTTCCCGCCGGTACGCTCCATTTCCACCCAGTACGATTATTAATTTTTCACAAATCTTCCAACCAGTATGTTTATTCAATACTACCTATCGCACCAGTGGGAAATTATACAAGTACAAATTTTTTTTATTTTCTTAGCTGAAGAACAATTATTTCATGCCGATTTATGATTTAAACGATGTTAAATCACACTTCTATGTAAGGTAAACCCTTAGGAGTTTACAGGTATGCAAAACGAACCTTATATCCGAGAATAAATTTACTTTGAATAACATCTAACAACGTAAGGCTATCGGAGGCGGCTTAGGTGCGATAGATCTAAGTCTTTGGACCCTGACGATTATGTTATTTAACTCGTATCCGTGGATGCTGTTCACACGAATGTATATTTTCATCATTAGGTGACAAAAATTACAATTTGATACATTATTCAGGACGGATGACTAATATACCGTATTTCCCGTGTCATAAGACGCACCTTTTTTCATGAAAAATTACCCCCAAAATCACTCAGCGTCTTAACAATAAGAAAAAGTTGTAGAGGGGAGTTTGACACACCTCAAACACCAAACTATTGACTTAAAAGCACTCACTCACGAGAGAGAGAATATAATCCTACAATTTTCATTCATATAATATAAATTCATTCATTTTTATATTGCACTTCATTTAATGAAGTACAGTAGCAAATTGTTTTTTTTTTCTTTTTTTTGGTAATCTGCTGATGACTCGCTAACCCCCCTTCCACAAGTACACATGCCAACTAGTGGTCTCGTAGCAGACGACATGACACTATGACATAGCTGTTTATTGAGTAGATATCTATTTTCTCATATTTTGTTGATATATTGTAATAAAGCAATATATTGATAATGACTTTGTTGCCCGAGTTCCAAAATAATACAAACAGACAGTTGCTGAATACGTCCTTGGAAAAAAAACTTCTGTTAGTTGAGTGCAGTATTACTAAGTTAGCAGAAAAGTAACTAGACCCAGAATCACATAAACAGCAGCGAAAGTATTCCACCTAAAAGAATTTATAGATTTCTATAATCAATAACTACATTTTGTGTGAATATTTATAGGGTATTTGAGGAATTTTGGAAATATCACTAGAATTTTACATCTTTACCAAAATTTTATAAAGAACCTTTGGCAACGCTGCTTTCATGTAAACAACACTGGAAACTTCAAGCACATGAGTAAACGTGTAGTTGTGGTGGAAACTACGACTGATTTAGTTGTTTCTTATAAGAATATGTAATAGAATTGGGATAATCAGCATATAGCTAATAAATATTAACTTGAACATTTCATAATACACCCAAAATAAGAAAAGTTACTGTGGCAGACAATAATCACGCAAGAGTCGCTGACCGTGGATTTCTGCTAAGTTTTTAAAATCTTCATTTTTTTTTTCTAAAACTGCTTTCCTAATTAAAGGGTGCGTCTTATCACTTGTAGCGTCTCATCACACGGGAAATACGGTATATACTGTACTATATGTATATATATATATATATATATATATATATATATATATATATATATATTTTAAAAAATAAAATAGATATCCTATTCTCAAGTTAAATGAATTATAATACTGAGTAAATTTTACCTGGTGAAAGTTTTTTTTTTTTTTTACAGTAATAAATAGTTTTTTTTCTTTCTCCTTTATTCTTTATTTTTTGTGTGGGGTGGGGGTGGTTTCAGGATTTTGGGATATTGGGCTCGCCTAGCCTTGGACACTGCTGAGTTGAATTTGTCATTGGCGAATACAATCGTAGGGCCACTCGCTATTCATGGCGAGCGCAATAATAAAATCTAAAAAAATAAATAAAACTAATAATAATAAAATAAATAAATCATATCTGCGTCCTGAATTTAACGTCGTAAATATTTGGGCAGCAAGTAAAACTATCGTATAATTAGAAAAATGAAGCGAAAGAATATGCAATACCATTGTAGACTCGCCCTTCAAGAAATCGACGAAAACCGGAAGTATGCGTTGTTTTGCAGTTTTTCCTGTCGTGTGTATCGTGAACGTTGTCAAGTATAATGAAGCGTATATATTGATTTTAATAGTTATTTTCCAGTCAGTACTTTTATTCCATCCAGTACTTTTATTAAATTTCAAGATTTTTTCCACCCAGTACTTTTATTCCATCAGTACTTTTATTAAATATTGAGATTTTTTCCATCCAGTACTTTTATTCCATCAGTACTTTTATTCGATACTTCAGAGTATGCATACTAAAGTATAATATATTCAGCTGATCGCTATAAAAAATATTGGAAGCCAGTATTTCTTTGTCTGCTCTTTTATATAATTACAATTTTTATGTTATGCTGAAGGTTGTATGAGGTATCAGAGATGACAGCTAAGTATGCTGGAATAGAAAAATGTGCACAAAAAGTCAGCAAACAAGACTGCATTATGATAGCAATGTCTTACTAGTATAGAAACTTGGTATATGGAGCATATATATTTCTGAATTTGAGGGATGGTGCACACCACTGCTTAATAAATAACCATGAAATATAATTATTATATCCTCATGATCCCTATTGGTGAGGTATAATTACTTCTAAATTTAAAACTTTTATATGAAAAATAGCCAACTTTACAAACATTACCAGTATTTTTTTTAAATAAAAAATAGTGTAAAAAAATGAAGACTTGAAAAAATCTGTTCTTAAAAGATTTATCTAGTAAAATTATCTTCAAAATGCTTTTTAAATTCTTAAAATCGGTTGAGCAATAAAAAAGTAGATTGTGTGAAAGATGACCCCAAAGAAACATTGTTGCAATGGGGCAGAGTTGCTTCCCATAATAGTTCTATTTTTGTATAAAGATTCACAAAATTGGTTCAATTGTATCTTGTTTGAATGTTTGTGGGTGCCCCTCTTACAAATTACACCATTAACCCATTTCATCCTTTTTTCCAAGGTAAATGTAGCGTTTAGTACCTCACTTGTTTGAATGAGAGACTATCTCATACACTTTTTGGCTTAGGAACTCACTAAGTTGGGATCCAAATCTTATATAAGCCTTAATAATTAAGGTTCTAGATATTAAGAGTTAAGTTACTTCACTTAATTTTTGCAGAAAGATTTCTTTGGAAAGAATTTCAGAGACAGGTCAATAGTGAACCATTAACCACTAGACTGTTTCATTACTTTACCGAAGGCATGTTTCATATAAGAGCAAAGAAAATTTGAAAATGTTTGATAAATAATTGAGGATGTGTCAATAAACCGAGCTTCTGGAGAAGAAGCAACTTGAACATCAGGGAAGTATAGAAATTAAGAACTTACTTTCATTGAAATTCTGTTTTTCATTTGGGAATGCATGGTGTTGGGTGAAGCATATGAATAATTGATTAGGTAGTTGGGTTGTACCATAGAACCTCACAGTAACAGACTAATAAGGGGAAGGAGTGTCCGGTGCTGCTGATAGTCCATTGTATCCACAAAAAGTTTCCAAAAACTTAAAACCAGGCAAAATTATAGCAAATTCTATAGGCTACAGGCCTACAATATATGCCAACGTGAGTAACATCAAAATGAGTGGCTGAGATTTACACAGTTATTTGAGAACTACTACTACTACTATACATACATCTAAGTCAAAGAAAGTTATTAAATAATGTATACAAGACTAATTTATTTGTAAATTAATAAGTAAATAAATAAATATGAATATATCCGTGCATAAAGTGACCTTCAGATTGGTCAATGTAAAAATTAGGATAAATTTTAATTTATCTAATTTCTGTAGTGTAAATTGACTGCTAAATCATGAAACCATATGTGTAGGCCTATAAGTTAGGTTTGGTTATGTAAAGATGTTATTTTATTTTACTTATGTATGCTTAGAAAGTCAAAATAAACAAAACAAAGCCAATTCTATATCATATTTTCCTTATCATGGCTAAAAGGGTAACCATTTTGTTTGTTTACATTTCATCACCAATCACTGTGAAGGAATGAATAATTGAACACGCAAACGAATGAGCGTATTTAGACATCCAAGTGATAATGAACGACTTATAGTTTTTAGTAAACTATGAAACTATCATTAGTTATCAAATGGTTATGTAAATACCTTTTTGGTTTCATATGTAGGAGAAACATGATATGGAAACACCTTTGTTTAATTTATTTTGAATTTTTAAGACTATTTAAAGTAAAACAACATCTGTAATAACATCATCTTTACATATACACTGTTGAGAATGCTACAGTACAGTATTAGTTATTTATGTGAGCATATCCTCAAGAGTGGTTGCTTGAAATCAGCATATGTTCAAACATTCTGAGATTGGCCCGCACGGATAAAAGTTGATTTTAATTGTATTGAATTATTCCTTGAATAGGGTATTTATAAACAAGATTGAATAGGATAAAAATGATTTGATTACTTCTATATAGATAAATTTAGAATGAATGAATATAAAGATCTCAGAACTATTTACTTCTTATGGTGACCTTTGCCTATTGAATGCAACTCTAGTTACATGAATTTAGTCTGGTATATCCAAAGTTCGTAGTAACAGAGTCCGTTGATGCGAGGTTCTGTTCTACTGTATTTGGGAATACAATCTGGTGTATCAAGTTATAAAAAACTACAGTATTTGAAGGCGAAAGTAAGATACTAGATAAGTTTATCATTTTTAGACTATTTCTTATCTCTTGCCTTCACTGTCTTACTTCTCTCATTGTATAGGAATCTGCAATATGAACATATGGGGAGGTTCATAGAAATAAATTAAATTTTCAATATTTAACTTAGCCGGTGATTATAATAGCTGCAACTCTGTTGCCCGACAGACAACTCTAAGGTAAAAACTCGCCAGCGATCGCTACACAGGTTGCGGGTGTGCCCAACAGCGCCATCTGTCGTCCAGATACCCAGTACTCAATGTAAACAAAGACTCAATTTTCTCTCTGTCGTGCTATCGACAAGACGTACTTACTCGCTGTTGCTAAACTGGAGTTTTTTTCACAACTAATTGGTGAAGTACTTTATTCTAGTTTTGAGCTTTCGCTGTGCAGGGTTTCTCTTCACACAAATCCTTGAACTCTTTTTGATAACGGATTTTTTGTTGATGACTTTTTGATAGTTTTTTGAATTTCCCTTTGACCAATTCAAAATGGCTGACCCTTCACAAGTCCCAAAATTTAGGAAGTGCAATGCTAGGGACTGTTCAAGGCGTCTTCCGAAGGCTTCTATCGACCCTCACACTGTTTGTTCCAATTGTCGGGATAAAACCTGTCAATTGGAAGATCGGTGTGAGGAGTGCGTTGGGCTTTCGGAATTCGATTTTATCGAATTCCAAAAGTATACACGTAGGCTAGAGAGAGATAGAGTTAGGAGAAGTTCTTCTCGTTCTGTTGATATATCCTCTCCTCATGCCCCACAACCTATTCCTTCCCCTGTAGTGGTTGCTCCTAACCCCCCTCCTGGCACTCAGGAACCTTCGATGGCTGATATGATGCGTGCCATCCAGGCTCTGGGTGAGAGAGTTGAGTCCCTTGCTAGTGACCGTAATCAGCTCATGGCGGATGTGAAGGAGCTTAAGTGCAAAAGTGCAGTGGGAAGTGCTAAAGTGCCGAGTGATGGTGTTGTGGATAGTGTTGCGCTTGAGGGTTCGTCTGTTCGTGCCTGTCGTCCTCCTAGTCCGGGACCTCTTGCAAGCTCCCAAGTCCAGGGGAGAAGCAATGTCGTACGACAAATGGGTTCGAGAGGCTTTAATCAGCGAACAGACGTTCCCTCCGTGGTATCGGGCGTATCTACCCAAGATCGCCCCTGCCTAACTAAGACGAGAGAGCCCATTTATACCTCGTCTTCGGAAGGTGTTTCTCGCAAGAAACCCTGGACCAAGGTCTCACGACCGCTAAAGCGCAAGTCGGTCCCTTCCGCGCAAGTCCAACGGCCCAGTTGTAGCCACTGGGTCAGTTCGGACTCGCTGCCGTCATCCGATGACTGCTCACCGCCTAAGAGAGGCAAAGCGGTACCGCTTCAGACAGTAACACCGTCTGTCGCCGCACCTGCTCCTGTAGACCCTAAGTGGTCTCTTCTGCAAGACATGCAGTCTAAACTGACGTCTCTAATGCAGGACTTTCGTGCGGAGAAGGTTGCTGCCGCACCAGCTAGTGCAGTACCTAGCCCACAACCTCCCACACGATCGGTTGTGCGTCCCGTGGACGCTGAGGTAACCTTCTCACGCACACCAGTTCAGAGAGTTCCGCCACCCATGCGTTCCAGTGTGATCTGCCAGCCGCATGTTGACGTTAAGCGACGCACGGAGGTCTCCGTTGACGTTCGAGAGGTTCAACAACCGTCAGAGTTGTTTTGTTTTGACGCGGTGCGTCAACCTCCGCAACCCAGTGTGGTTGCCACTGCGCACCCACATCAGTCCAGACAGTCTGGAGTAGACGCTGTGCGTCCCCACGCTGCTATGGTTGTTGCCAGCTCACAGACTGGGCAACAGTTCCATGACGTTGCGTCCGGCTCAGTCACGCATGCACCCGTGCGACCGGACTCAGCGAACCAGCCGTTACCCACTCCGTTGTCGTTTCCTCATCAGTTATCGGATGAGGGACTTTCTGATGATGATGTTGCTGCACACATAGATGAACCACAATCAGAATTGGACGAGCCTAAGTCTACGCAACCCTCTTTGGACTTTAGGAAAGTTTTGGCCATTTTCAAAGAGATGTTTCCGGACCAGTTTGTTTCTGTGGCTTCTCGTTCTCCTCCGTCAGAGTTTGTGTTAGGCATGCCGTCTACCACTCCTGCCTTTACTAGACTCGTCCTCGCACGCTCGTCCAAGAGAGCTTTGCGGGTGATAGGAGAATGGTTGCAGTCCAAGAAGAGTTTAGGGAAGACAGCCTTTACTTTTCCCCCTGCTAGACTCTCTTCTAGATCGAGCGTCTGGTATGCCACGGGAGAAGTTCTCGGCTTGGGAGTTCCTGCCTCTGCCCAGGGCGACTTCTCAAGCCTCGTAGACTCTCCCCGCCGCCTTGCCATGAGACGCTCAAAGATATGTTGGTCATCTTCGGACCTGGACCACCTTTTGAAAGGTATCTTTAGGGCCTTCGAAGTTTTTAACTTCTTAGACTGGTGTCTAGGAGCCCTAAGCAGAAAGATCTCTCCAACAGAGAAAGAGACTTCCTTGCTCATTATGTCCTGCATGGACAAGGCCATACGTGATGGGTCTAATGAGCTTGCTGCATCTTTTGTGTCCGGAGTCCTTAAGAAGCGTGAAAACCTATGCTCATTCCTTTCAGCTGGAGTTACACCGTGCCAGAGATCCGAGCTTCTTTTTGCTCCTCTCTCCAAGTGCCTTTTTCCAGAGACCTGATTAAGGAAATAGCCGCTTCATTGATACAGAAGGACACTCACGATCTTGTTGCGTCCTCCGCTCGCAAAGCTACCCCTTTGCCTACCTTGTCAGCTAGACCAAGGATGGACACTCCAGCGTCCCGTTTTATTCCGCCCTTTCGTGGCAGAACCTCCAGCAGAGGAGGTGCTCGTGCCGAAGGGAAACGAGGAAAGAAGAAAGGAACCAAGTCCTTTAAGGGCAGAGTCTGACTGCCAGCTTCTTCAGACAGCAGTGGGAGCCAGACTCAAGAACTTCTGGCAGACCTGGGAAAAGAGAGGCGCAGATGCACAATCTGTGAAGTTGCTCAGAGAGGGGTACAAGATCCCGTTTGTACGGAAACCCCCTCTAGCAACGTCTCCCATCGATCTCTCTCCCAGGTACAGAGAGGAAGACAAGAGACGAGCCTTGAAACAGGAAGTGTCTCTTTTACTAGAGAAGGGAGCGGTGGTCAAAGTCTCGGACTATCAAACCCCGGGATTCTACAACCGACTCTTCTTGGTGTCAAAGAAGACAGGAGGGTGGAGGCCGGTGCTAGACGTCAGTGCTCTGAATGTCTTTGTCACAAAGCAGACGTTCTCCATGGAGACCACAAAGTCGGTTCTAGCAGCGGTCAGAAGGGAAGACTGGATGGTCTCTTTAGACCTAAAGGACGCCTACTTCCACGTCCCCATCCACCCGGACTCCCAACCTTTTCTGAGATTCGTTTTCGAAAAGGTTGTCTACCAGTTTCAAGCCCTGTGCTTTGGCCTAAGCACAGCTCCTCTTGTGTTTACGAGGCTGATGAGGAATGTAGCCAAATTCCTTCATTTAGCGGACATCCGAGCCTCCCTCTATTTGGACGACTGGCTTCTCAGAGCTTCTTCCAGTCGTCGCTGTCTGAAGGATCTAAAGTGGACTCTAGATCTGACCAAGGAATTGGGTCTCCTTGTCAATATGGAAAAGTCACAAGTGGTCCCATCCCAAACTATTGTGTATTTAGGGATGGAGATTCACAGTCTAGCTTTTCGGGCTTTTCCGTCGGCCCCCAGAACAAGCCAAGCCCAGTTATGCATCCAGAACATGCTGAAGAAGGAACGATGTTCAGTCAGGAAGTGGATGAGTCTGATAGGGACGCTATCATCCCTGGAACAGTTTGTGGCATTAGGAAGACTACACCTCCGTCCTCTTCAATATCACCTAGCATTTCACTGGAAAAAGGACAAGACGCTAGAAGCGGTCTCGATCCCCATTTCCGAGAAGATGAAGTCTTGCCTGACTTGGTGGAAGGACAGTATCAGCCTCAGAGAGGGTCTGCCCCTGGCTGTTCAGACTCCCAACCACATTCTCTTCTCGGACGCATCGGACGTAGGCTGGGGCGCGACATTAGACGGTCGGGAATGTTCGGGATTATGGAACTCGAGTCAAAGGATAATGCATATCAACTGCAAGGAGCTACTGGCAGTACATCTGGCCTTGAAAAGCTTCAGGTCTCTCCTTCAAGGCAAGGTGGTAGAAGTGAACTCGGACAACACCACTGCCTTGGCGTACATCTCCAAGCAAGGAGGGACCCACTCACTGACGTTGTACGAGATCGCAAGGGACCTGCTCATCTGGTCAAAAGGTCAAAACATATCACTAGTTACGAGGTTCATCCAAGGCAACTTGAATGTCATGGCAGATTGTCTCAGTCGGAAGGGACAAGTAATTCCAACAGAATGGACCCTCCACAAGGATGTATGCAAGAGACTTTGGGCCACTTGGGGCCAACCAACCATAGATCTCTTTGCAACCTCGATGACCAAGAGGCTCCCAATATATTGCTCACCAATCCCGGACCCAGCAGCAATTCATATAGATGCCTTTCTCCTAGATTGGTCGCATCTAGATCTATACGCATTCCCACCGTTCAAGATTGTCAACAAGGTACTGCAGAAGTTCGCCTCTCACGAAGGGACAAGGTTGACGCTAGTTGCTCCCCTCTGGCCCGCGAGAGAATGGTTCACCGAGGTACTTCGATGGCTAGTAGACGTTCCCAGAAGTCTTCCTCTAAGGGTGGACCTTCTACGTCAGCCACACGTAAAGAAGGTACACCAAAGCCTCCACGCTCTTCGTCTGACTGCCTTCAGACTATCGAAAGACTCTCGAGAGCTAGAGGCTTTTCGAAGGAGGCAGCCAGTGCGATTGCTAGAGCAAGGAGAACATCCACCCTTAGAGTCTACCAATCGAAATGGGAAGTTTTCCGAAACTGGTGCAATTCAGTATCTGTATCCTCGACCAGTACCTCTGTAGCTCAAATAGCTGACTTTCTCCTATACCTGAGAAAAGAACGATCTCTTTCAGCTCCCACTATCAAGGGCTACAGAAGCATGTTGGCATCGGTCTTCCAGCATAGAGGCTTGGATCTTTCCAACAATAAAGATCTACAGGACCTCCTTAAGTCTTTTGAGACCACGAAGGAGCGTCGTTTGGTTACACCTGGTTGGAATTTAGACGTGGTACTAAGATTCCTCATGTCAGACAGGTTTGAGCCGCTACAATCAGCCTCCCTGAAAGATCTCACCTTAAAGACACTTTTCCTGGTATGCTTAGCCACAGCTAAAAGAGTCAGTGAGATTCATGCCTTCAGCAAGAACATCGGATTTTCGTCAGAAAAAGCTACATGTTCACTACAACTTGGTTTTCTAGCCAAAAATGAGCTACCTTCTCGACCTTGGCCGAAATCGTTCGATATTCCCAGCTTATCGAATATGGTAGGCAATGAACTAGAAAGAGTCTTATGCCCTGTGAGAGCTCTTAAGTTCTATTTAAAACGAACTAAACCTTTACGAGGCCTATCTGAAGCTTTATGGTGTTCAGTTAAGAAACCATCTTTGCCTATGTCAAAGAATGCTTTATCCTATTTTATCAGACTGTTAATACGAGAAGCTCATTCCCATCTGAGTGAGGAAGACCAAGCATTGCTGAAGGTAAGGACACACGAAGTTAGAGCTGTCGCAACTTCCGTGGCCTTTAAGCAAAATAGATCTCTGCGAAGTATAATGGACGCAACCTATTGGAGAAGCAAGTCAGTGTTTGCGTCTTTTTATCTAAAGGATGTCCAGTCTCTTTACGAGGACTGCTACACACTGGGACCATTCGTAGCAGCGAGTGCAGTAGTGGGTGAGGGCTCAACCACTACAATTCCCTAATTCCATACCCTTTTAATCTTTCTCTTGAAATGTTTTTATTGTTGTTTTTTTGGGTTGTCCGGAAGGCTAAGAAGCCTTTCGCATCCTGGTTGATTTGGCGGGTGGTCAAAGTCATTTCTTGAGAGCGCCTAGATTAGGGGTTTTGATGAGGTCCTGTTGTATGGGTAGCAACCCTTGATACTTCAGATCCTAGGGGTCGATCAGCATCCTAAGAGGATCGCGAGGCTCCGTAAGGAAGACGTACTTAAAAGGCAGAGTAATTGTTCAAGTCGACTTCCTTACCAGGTACCTATTTTGTTTTTGTTATTTTGATAACTTCTAAAATGAAATAAAAACTCTTAGCTCATAAAAATGTAAACATATATTGCTGGTCTCTACCCACCCCCCTGGGTGTGAATCAGCTATTATAATCACCGGCTAAGTTAAATATTGAAAAATGTTATTTTGATAATAAAATAAATTTTTGAATATACTTACCCGGTGATTATAAATTAAAGGACCCTCCCTTCCTCCCCAATAGAGACGCAGTGGAACGAGGAGAAAATTGAGTCTTTGTTTACATTGAGTACTGGGTATCTGGACGACAGATGGCGCTGTTGGGCACACCCGCAACCTGTGTAGCGATCGCTGGCGAGTTTTTACCTTAGAGTTGTCTGTCGGGCAACAGAGTTGCAGCTATTATAATCACCGGGTAAGTATATTCAAAAATTTATTTTATTATCAAAATAACATTTTTGTTAAGATTTTTTATTTTTATACAAGTGTGATATTCATTTACATGGCTTCCCTCCTCCCCACAAACTAGTTTTGTCCAGAGTTTTGACTTTGAGACTAGAAAACAAAACGTGTACTGTATGATGTACCAATGCCAACATTATTGTTATCAGCAAAGTTGTCTCAATACTGTATTTGAGACATAAGCCTATTGAAAGGGTAGAAAATGGAAAAATTTTGAAATTAGGGTAAAAGTTTATATAAGCCAAGCTTCAAGAGAGAAGCAATATGTTAATTAGGTTTGTATAGAAATAGCTAATTTTATTATTATGTTTTTTTATTACATTTGTACACAGAATAGAAAATAAATTACTATCACAATATACAAGTTCACTTTCTTATTACTAAGGATACAGCTCTTGAAAGAAAGAGAAACAGTTTCTTGTGACTGAGGATTCTTCTTGAAAGAAAACTAAATAGTTTCTTGTGACTAAGGATGTCTGATGAAAGAATATGAAATTAAAAGGACAGCAGCTTACAAAGGATGCAGCACACTCATTTCTTCATTTAACCTATGAGTTTTCATAAGCCATGGCAAAAGGTTTTCTTGTATTTCCTATTTTGGCTCAAGCTTATCATTATTTTAATTAATAGCACTTAATCTTAACATGAAATTGAAGTAATAAATTCTTTATTTTTTCCTTTTTACTTAAAGAGCATCTTACAAAATACTTTGAGAGCTTGGAGATAGCAAACATAGTAGATCACAGCTTCATGTTACTGATTTTATTGATTTTCAATCTTGGAAGAAAATTCAAGACCTGTTACATTATCTCATATTTTGAGCAGTAACAGGTCATAATGGAAATAAGTGGTTAACATGATATTTTGAATGATTTCTTTTTATTTTAATTGAGTTAGAACCTGTCACTTTTAATGGATGTGTTATGTAACTTGATATCCTTATTAGGCTATTTTATATTATGAAGAGTGGATGCATAGAAACTTCTGTGTCATTTGAATTTTCCATGAATGTAAATCGCATTTGTGCTAACCTCATTGCCCTTCTATTTAGTTTTAACCATCATTACTGCAGCTTGCTTAATTAAGACATTGATTGAAGTTTGTGATATGATGAGCTATGTCACCACCTAGTGGCAGATATTTATGAGAGTACTGTATCAAGTGATTTCTTTCTTATAATAAGAAACTCATTTCATCACTAACCACAGTTTACAACCAAGAAGGCATAAGGAAATTAAAAAGTTTATGTTGTGAGTGAAAAATAGTAATAATTGTGTTTTTTTAAAGTAGGGCAAGGCTTTAAATCAAAGAAATTTTGATGATACCGTAGAATTAGTTAAGGGAAATTGGAACAAAAGTTTTTCTTATCAAATTCTTTTCATGACTGATGGTTTACAAGATTGATAAAATGGTAAAAATTTAAATCCTCTCTTGGTTATCTCTTTCATTTCATTTTGATATATATACAGTATATCCAAAATAAGGAATATGGTATGTATCTTTTCTGTAGCAGTAAGGCTGTTTTTTATATTCACAAAGTGTTCACTTCATTTGATTCACTGGCATTATGTATGCTGTTCATTATCAAGTCATTTGAATTGGTGCTTGGTCTTTTACATGTGTCTTTTGTGTATGAAGTTTCCACAATAGATTCATCTTAATGTTATTAATTACACCCTTAACATCATATCAAACTTTTTTTAGAAGTAAATGTATGTATATATCATTAAATCAATGTTTCTCTATTGGTGGGCATAGATGATAGTAGATTAAGCATTAATTTTGTTTGAAGTTATTAGGCAAAGGGAAAAATATTTGTTTGTTATTTTGATATGATTGCACTATTAGGTACAATTTTGTAGACTATTTAGTCAAAAGAAAACATATGTGATTTTGGCTATTGCTGTAAATAGGAAAAGTGTTATTAGCCATAAGGATTGACAATTTGAATTATTTGTTTTCGTTTATTGTTGACTGATATATGAACACCACATTAATAGGTTTAGAATTTTATACTTTTGTCTTTCTTATAGGAGGCATCCGTCTCCCCAAATATTATCGTCGACTATGTTCGCTTCAGAGTCTTGGTCCCCAACTTTTAGGGACCATTGTTCTTGGTATGTCCTTCTGGATAGATTTGCATATCATGACAGGAGTTTGGGATAACAGTTTGTAGATGATACAAAAATAAAAAATATTTCAATAATTAATAAGATCCCTATTATAAAATGTCATAAACGGCCAAACATGAATAGGAAAAGATGTAACTATTAACTTGATTGGTCCATGGAAGGCTTCTAAGGAGGGAAATTTTTTTCTTATTAATTTTACTTTTTGTCCTTGACTCCTGTTATTAGAATTAAGTATGAGTTTGTCCAGTTGTTATGCTTTTGTGCTGGTTGGTTTTATATGGCGTTTGTGTTTCCAGTGGCTTTTAATTAACATTCCATTTTGTTTAGTAAAGACACTAAAATCATTGAAAATTTTTGTTCTTGCTAATTACATTACAGCTGTTTGAAATACTTCATATCCTTTAGGTAGATGTTGAGTTTTTTTTTTGTTAAATTAGATTTTTGGGGGAAAATTATTCCTTGAACTTATTTACTCATGAGTATCAACATGCTATAGTAAATTGACAGTGGCAATAAAAGTAGTAACATTGTTAACATTACGAGTGGGTAACATTCTTGATATAAGGAGGGTATTATTTGTTTGTTCATCCAACT